>NW_010562138.1:443-708 GCF_000687285.1 Phaethon lepturus | reverse complement strand
TTACTGTAATACTGTTGATATGGTATATAGCAAGCATAGTAATGATGACATACAGTATTGTGTAGCAATTAACATCATACAATTCAAATCATTGGCTATTTTCACCCAAAATCAAATCCCCTTGAGGTACACATCGGACTTCCTCATCCTTCTGCACCACCCACCAATTGCACCCAGGTCCCTGGGCAAAGGCAATCCCACGAATGGGTTTGCATTGGCCTGAGGCAGGAGTAACCCAGACTGTCTTTCCCCACATCTTTTTTTA
>NW_010562138.1:0-282 GCF_000687285.1 Phaethon lepturus | reverse complement strand
ACGGTTGTATCATTCAATTTTTCCGGAAGCTGGTGCATGGTAGGGGATGTGATACCCACTCAATACCGTGCTCTTTGGCCCACCTGTCTATGAGGTTGTTTCAGAAACGAGTCCCGTTGTCGGACTCAGTTCCTTCTGGGGTGCCATGTCGCCATAAGACTTAAGCAGGAAAACAGACTATGGCACTTGAGCCAGGGCGTGGCGCAGCAGTTTGTGTGGCAATTTGTGCAGAAGGGCATGCAGGGAGGGCGTAGTCGCCCCACCAGCTCAAGAGGTGAGTTC
>NW_010562137.1:1352-1576 GCF_000687285.1 Phaethon lepturus | reverse complement strand
GTACCCCCGCGGGAAGGCAAGCAGTGCCGGAGGGCTGGCGGAGCCCAGGTCCTCTGATCCACCTGCAAACGTGCCTTGCAGCCCCGGGACCTTAGCGGACATAAAGCCTTTGAGAAATCCCCCTGCTCCTAATCCCCCAATAGCACAAAAATAATGAAGCATTATCTCCTCAGGCCTTAACCCAGTAATTACCCGGGGATGGCTTAATAAGGAAGGGACACCCA
>NW_010562137.1:376-1266 GCF_000687285.1 Phaethon lepturus | reverse complement strand
TACACAAGACGAGGCTGGGCACAGCGGGGCGTGCATCCTTCAGCCCTCCTGGACAAACCCAGGCAGGGAAAGGGGAGCCGGAGCAGCCCTGTCCCCAAACCTGGGGGGCTGAAGGAGCCCAGATGCCCATGAGACCCAACTGCTTCCCCAAACCAGGGGCCACCACTGCCCCAAACGTCCATCCTGGACCCAGCCAGGAGGAGGCAAGCCCTGTCCCCAGGAAAACCTGTCTGCTCCCAAGCTCCTCGAAACAGCCCCAAAATCTCAGCTGGCGCAGTGGCTTTGCTGGATCACCGGCTCTCCGCACTGCCCTCCCCTCGCCAGCTCGGCTGACGCCGTGCCACCGCCTGCCCGCACCCCACATCCTTCCTGCCAGCCCTCCCCACCCACACCCCGATGCTCCAGCCGTGACGCCTGGCCCGCTGGCAGAGGAGACGGCAGCGAGGAAGGCTCAGAGGTGGGGGATGGCTTTAAACCCCATCCCGGTAGCTCGACCTGCAGGTGCCGGGGGACGTTTCTAGCCCATCCTGCAAGATGGACATCTCCTCACTGTGACGGCCCAAATCACGAGCAGCTTCAGCAAATCCTAACCAGGGCTCCGAGTCGGACCGCATGCCCTGCTCGGTTAACGAAGCTGGAACATGAAAAGTGAGCCGGTCGGAGGAGAGCGCTTGGGTTACAGCTCGGGGCAGCCACCGCGGGGACGGAGCAGGCTCTGACAGCTCCTGGCTGCTCCCTGGGCAGCGATATCTCCAGATCTTTTACAAATAAATATCATTGCTCATTATCTCGGCATTAAAGTTACATGCCGGGTGAGATGGGTACTGAGCTTTCGCTCGCTAATCTAAAACGGATGCCGGTGTTTCTATTATTAATCTCCCAGGTTGCGG
>NW_010562137.1:0-204 GCF_000687285.1 Phaethon lepturus | reverse complement strand
CGGCTCTGCCACCGCCACCCCGTCCCCACGGGAGGAGAGGGGACAGCGGAGCAGCATGACAGCTCCTCTGTGCTTGCTCCCACATGGCCCGGTGCCTTCACTCCCCGGCTGAGCTACACTGCTCCCGGGGGGGTAAAGCCTCCTCCCATGCCGGGGCCGGGCGTTTCCTGAGGTTTGATTTCACTGAACCCATTTCCACGTGCA
>NW_010562136.1:1675-2908 GCF_000687285.1 Phaethon lepturus | reverse complement strand
TCCTTACATGTTTATCCCTTCTGAAGAGCTTGTAGTCATCCATTGCAGCACTGCAGTCATGAGAGTTATCCCACCATGTTTCTGTGATGGCAACTACATCATAGCTGTCCCGCTGCACAATGGCTTCCAGCTCCTCCTGTTTGGTGCCCATGCTGTGTGCATTGGTGTAGATGCACTTGAGCTGGGCTATGATCATATCTGGGACAGTATTGTGAAGATCTTGGAAATAATGATAAACCCTATAGAACAGTTTGCACATTAAAGCCAATAATGCTTAAATTGCACCCAGAAATAAATACAAAGCTAAGGTGATTCTCAGAGTGCAGACATGATATAGGAAATGTTGCCACCAGGATAATATTGAAATATTTAATTCTTCTGTAATGAAACAATCACCCATGATTCCAATGTCAAAATCAAGAGCTAAGGTAAAAAATATAACCTGAAGAATATCGCTGATATATGATCCGGATTGCTTTTTCAAGGAAAGGAAGTGTGTGTTTGCTTGAATAATTCTTGAACACTGTATATCTTCCATTGGCAAATAAAAATAACAGAATTTAGAGATGAAGAAGATTCTTTAGGTCATATACTTAATTCCCATGGCTGCCGTGCCCTACACTATACAATACATTTTCCTTGTCTACCCTGGATTTATATGTTTCTAGGGATGAGGTTTCTAAATCAACCCTCAGAGGACCATTCTGCAGTTTTGTACTTTGCATTAACAGTAAGTTCTTTGGATAGCTATTTTTTTCTTAAACTTGACCAACAAAAGTTGTGTCAACTCACACAATATATTTGAAGAAATTACTGCTAAAAATGAAGAATGGGTCCTCCTTTTCTGTCAAAATGAATGCTCGTTTCGTGACCCTCAGGCTTTACCTGTTCTTACGGAAAGTTCCACTAGATGGCCCCAAACTTCTTCCGAATGCGACCTTTATTACTTCAAGATGTTGTTTTAAAGTGGCATGCAGACATAAATATTTGCTCTTGGCTGAAACCTGACACACTGTGCTAGGACTTGCCCCAGGCATTTTTTTTTTTTTTAAGCTTAAAAAAAATGAATAAACGTTCCTGGAAAGCATTTTGCTTGCCACAGTATTCTTACCTGTATAGGAAGTTGTATTATGCCACTTACAAGCTAACTGGGTGATTAAAATATGTACCCTTGGTCTTGAAACAACAAAGTGTATTATTATATTACACATTAAAGAAAGAGAAATGTAGGGA
>NW_010562136.1:0-1644 GCF_000687285.1 Phaethon lepturus | reverse complement strand
TAGGGAAAAAAGCTGTTCAATATTGAGCAGTTAAATTGTAGCTGCATAAAGAACTGCTGAATTAATAATTACTTAATTTTTGTGCTGTCTAAATTATGTTAGAGCCCTTATGTTACACAGAAGCAGCTTCAGATTCCTGTTTGATATACAATGATAATTTATTAAAAGTTACTTTGTTGTGGAAGAAGATACAGAAGATACTTTCTAAAGCATTTCAGAGCAGGTTTGCACCACTGTCAGTTTAGAATGGCTAACTTAAGCCTAGACTGCAAAATCCCTTTTAAAACGTGTGTGTGTGTGTGTGTGTTGTTTTGTTTTTTGTTTTGTTTTGTTTTTCAGCTGTAAATTTGTGAATGCTGCCTTCTGTGCAATCCCTTTTTTAAGTTACAAGACAAGGCAACCTGATTGCAAAATGCTGGGCTCATAGTAGAAGATCAGTTACTTTTTACATACTTTCTTATGGGTTCTAAGCTTCATCATTGTTTTGGGTGAGAGACTTGATACAAGACTGAACTCTTGATAACAAGTATAAATAGTACAAAGTAGCTGAAAATGTTTACATGTAACATAAATATGTAAGTTTGTTGTATCACTTGTAGTTTCAAAATAGAAAAGTTTATTACAAAATTATTTATTGGTAAGAATGTACTAGCTGAAACTGCAAGGATATTTCAGTTGAGATGCAATATCAAAGAAGTGAAAAGATTTTATGACTGAAAATTAATGAAAAATGAGTGAAAATTAAATATTAAAATTCATGTCATTAGTGATGTAGGAAAGAAGTATTTTAATGTTTGAATGGTTTGTGAGTTATGGATAATCTTCAGAAGGAATAAAAGAAACTTAAACTTGTGGAATAATGGGAAGAAGTGAGGAGTTTCAAGAAGCAAGGATGTATAATGCTAGGGGCTGAGGAAGGTATCATTATCCTTTTTTTTTTTTTTAATGAGAAAATATAATCGTTGGAAAGGAGATTGTAATATTCAACACAGCAGATGAAAACAACCTCAGCATTTTCCTGCTGCTTTAGAACAGTGGAACAGGTTGCCCAGAGAAGTGGTAGATGCCCCAAACCTGGAAACATTCAAGGTCAGGTTGGATGAGGCTCTGAGCACCCTGATCTAGTTGAAGATGCCCCTGCTCATTGTAGGGGTGTTGGACTAGATGACCTTCAAAGGTCCCTTCCAATCCAAAGATTCTATGATTCTATGATTTAGTGGAAACTGGATTTAGGAGAAGAGTTTATGTTGAAAGGAAAAGAAAGAATAGAAGAAAGAAGAGAACAAGGAAAATAAAAAATTGGAAAATAAGACATGGGTTTAGAGAATCTGCTGTTGATACAAAATCACACAGAATTGCAGAATAGTTGAGATGGGAGGAGATCTCTGGAGGTTATCCAGTCCAAACCCCTGCTCACAGATAGATCAACTAGAGCAGGTTGCTCACCAGTCGGGTTCTGAATATCTCCAAGGATGGAGACTCCACAATCTGTCTGGGCAACCAGTCCCAGTGTTTGACCACTCACACTGTAAAAAAGAGCTTTTCTTATGCTTAAGTGGAATTTTCTGTCTTTCAGTTAGCACCATTGTCCTGTGACTAGATACTACTGCAAAGAGTCACAGAAATCACAGAAACACTAGGTTG
>NW_010562135.1:11348-16689 GCF_000687285.1 Phaethon lepturus | reverse complement strand
CGGGGGAAGCTGCACCGCCGTCCCTGCCCCTGGTATCGCTTTTTGGCGTTTTGAAGAGCGAGGCATCTCATGCGCTTTGGGCTAGGAAAAGGCCATCAACTCTGATCATTCATGAGCATCTGTGATCGTCGGGTCACACGAAGAGACCTGAAGACGTCTCTGGTCCAAACTCCAGCTCAGAGCAAGGGCAGCTCTTCAGGTCAGACAAGGGCGTTCAGGGCTTTACCTAGTCTCATCTTGCAAAACCTCGAAGGTGGAGGCTGCATAGCCTCTCCAGGCAACCTGTGCTTGGCTGGCCTCGTGTTGGAAAAGGGTTTTCTTCTATGCGGTTAGCACATCCCTTGTCTCAGTTTGTCTCTTGCCCACCATTGTACTGTTGTGAAGAGCTTGGCTTCATCTTCATGATAACCTTCTCACAAGCACTGGAGAGCTGCTGTTATGTCCTCTCTAAGCCTGCCACAGGCTGAACAAGCCCAGTTCCCTCAACCTCTCCACCAGGGCAAGTGCTCTCATCCTCGACCATCTTTGTGGCCTTCCACTCAACTCGGTTTGGTTTATCATCATCTCTCTTTTACTGGGCAGCCCAAAATGGGATTCTAGATGTGCCCTGAGAAGTGCTAAGTAGGGAGTAGCTTCTCTGTTCTGTAGCATACTGGAAGTCAGAGCAGATTATTTCAGTTGCTTAATTGTCCTATCATCCTGTCATCCTTAATTGTTCTATTGTCTGATGTTCCAATTTGATTTTAATTTTGTTGCTTATCTTTTCTAACACAACATCCATGTAGTTTCACTGATGCACACCCTAACAGAAGTAAGCTAGATGAGTGCAAGCTTATGAACAACAGTGAGCAAATGCCTTCCGTATCTCAGCATTTTCCAAACATAGGACAGAAGAAGCTTCTCTCCCTTGTGTGTGATTTGTGGATCAGTATCTGCTTGACAAGCTTCTCCCTCTCAGCTCCAGCCATGTTTCTTGTTTTGTGGCTTCTGTAGTTAAACTGCCCTCTTTTTCCTCTGCCCTGCCTCCAGCTTTTTATGTAGACACTTTCCTTTCTGCTGGAGAGGCTTCCAGCCCTTGTTCATTCCCTGAACTGCTAAATGCTGCCCCAGGGGCAGTCCCGTGATCTTCTTCTGGAAGGTTTTCCAAGTCATCCAGTTATTCCCAGCAGCTTCCACTTGAAGGGCAGCCACTAACGTCCCTTAGCAGGAGTCCACTGATGGATGGCCAGTTCTTCCTTCAGATGAAGTATCTCTGAAAAGAAGTTTGGATTAGGCATCTTAACATCCTTTCCAGCTCCATTTTCTATGAATCCAGTGGTGTTCACTTACGGAAGCTGCAGTAATGTCACTGAATTGGTACTTCTCATATGCTTAAGGAAGACCTTAGTCTTTGCTGGAGAGTTTAATCAGCATTCATCTGTAGTTTTTCTCATCCTCCCATGAACTCTGGATGTGGCTTTAACCCTACTTTCTCTTGCCAAGATTTTAATACATCCAAATGTAAATTCATTGAAAAGCACAGTATCTTGATTTTGATTGAGTAAAAATAGAGTAGGCTGCAATGTCCTAATCAAAAGATATGAGCTATAATTGCTTTTAAAAGACCTTAAATGAAGCCTGACAAGAGGAAAACTGAATTAAATTAAATGGATATTTTCTCAAAATAAGATCTTTCCTAAGGAGCGCTAATGGAAGATGCCATTTTATTTTGGAGGACAGAGCTGTGGTTTTGGTATTTTGTGGTTTTAATTTTTTTCTTTTTTAGTTTATACAAAAAAAATTCAGCTGTATTATCATTGTCTCAGACAAATTCTATTTATAGGCTTTTTTATGTATTCAACATTATATTTTCATATATTCAACATTTATGGGTAAATTAGTATCTCATCCAATGTCCTGGATTGTTAGAGAAAAATATTTCCTTTCACATGCTTTCCATGGCATCTTCCTCAGGAGTGTGAAAATTTTTTGTGTAAAGTCTTGTCTGAGATGTTTGGTTTTTACTGTAGGCTCCCAGGCATTTTTCTCAGTTAGAGAATGCCAACAGAAAATAAAAATTCAGACTGTCCTGACCTAAAACTATTATCATTATGCACATCTAAATTATTGTTCAAAAAAAGAGTGCTTTCGAGCTAATCCGATTTTTGTTGCACAAAATCAAATTCTATGTTGCAGAAATTAACACCTCAGAAAAAATATGGCCATTTAGGAAATCTGTTGGACTGAATGTGTGAAATATATCTGGAAAGGATATTTTTGGATCTAATAATACGGTACCTCCTTCTAGAAATAATTTGTTACGCATTTGCCTTTGGCAAAATCCCCATATTGAAACAGGGTCACAGGTGGATGCTTCTCAAAGGCTGTGAAGAACATCGGCAGCAAAGGATTAACATTACCTAAATACAAAGCTGGGTTATTGTTATTTCAAGTATGTAGGTAACATAAAGGCAGCTGATAGAAGGTTAGCTGTTTGTCATTTAACAGTATCTGATCAAGAGTGTGGATGGAAATCAAGTGGTCTTACTGCCTTAGAAAATAACACAGGAGGCAAAAAGTGTTCACAGAAATGGGAACATAGATTTGAACTCCAGAGCACTGCCCTCTGCTGAAGGTATGGGCAGCTCTTCTTGGTATTGTGGTGAGGCTGAAAGATCACTGAAGTTCTACTTCTGCCACTTCCTACCTGTTCTGGAGGGGAAGAAGCTACCATAGAAAGAACAAAATTTTGCTATCAAAATGGTAACAGTTCTGGAAATTCATCTTGAAAACTTCTTATGTATCCTATACCATTGGGCTGATTCCATTCTCATTCTTGTTGGTTCCTCCAGTAAATACCTGAACTACTATGAAATGAGTACGGGATCAGCTGGAATATGCTGTTCTGTGCCTTCTCCTCTTCTTGGTTAAACCAACTACCTAACACCCATAGCCTTCAGTCAAAGCTTCATTGGGTTCTGTGTTTTCAAAAATCACTTCAGTGTTTTATAAGAGTCTTCTAGTTTTTCTCTACTGCCTGCTCAAGCACTAGTGGCTGTCATTCTTCACATAAGTTGCAGCTCTGCTAGACGTCTTTATGAAATCAAAAGCGATGTCCTTGGATTGATGTGCTTGTACAGGCTGGTTCAAGATATGTGGACACTTTGAATTTGGAGATTTTGTAAATAAAACAATTATGTGTAGCCTTTTTAATAGAATACGCTGAATTATATGCTTCTGATCCAGAAATAATACGCATTTTAATGTAAATGCAGAACTTATTTGCAGCCCCATATTGTGCCTAGTGTGGTATAAATTAACCCGATTGCTAAAATGATCTTTTCATTTTAATGAGAAACCTGTTTCCAAACTCTTTTCCTACAATGTTGTTAACATTTTTTTTAAACCTGCTGTTTTCCCTCCCATTTCCACTTTGCTAAACCTGTCTTTCTTTTCTATTGATATCTAAACACATTACTTAAGTGAATTAAATCACTAATTGAAAGGTAGTGAAAATTCTACCTAGGAAAATCTAATCTCTGGATCTAATTTTCAGTGAGTCTTAGAATTGCCATTTTATGTAACTTTTCTACACAGCAAGATGGATAAAACCTGGGAGGGAAGAAAGAAGATTGTGCTGCTTAAAAGTTTGAGGATGCATATTTCAATCTGCTGAGAAAGAAAAAATTTAAAAAATGCTATGATCAAGTCACTCCTTAACCTTAGTTTTGATAAACTAAATAGCTGTAGCTTTTATTTTCTAATTACAGTGTAATCATTCTTGTGACCCTTCCCTGAGCTGTTTCCAATTTATCAACAGGCATCTTCAACAAAGGCATCAAACAGGACACCCTGTTCCAGAAATGGTCACACCAGTGCCAGGTACTGACGCGATTCAGCCTGCCTGTGACATCCTCACAGTCCTCATGCTGTTTTCACATGGATTGACTGAATTTGTGCACTGGCTTGGTGTTACAATGGGGCTCACCTTTAGCTGGCTATTTAGCAGGCTCCCCAGCAGCTCTGCTTTCCACTCTATTTTCTCACATAGATTCCTCCACTCTAGGATCAACACCTGCTCTTTATTCTTTGACGTATAACTTCACAGATTTGTTTGCAGCCAATTTACCAAGAAATCAGCTTGCTGAGTAGCGATGAGGTATCCCCCTTGTGAGTTACCACTTTCCTAGTCTTTGTTATCTGCCAGTGGTACCAGTGATTTTCTTTCTTTCTTTTTTTTTTTTTTCCCTTGGTAATCAATAAAATTGTTATATAGCACATAGCCAAAACACAGTTCACATGGGACCAAACCAGGAACACACTTAATATTTCCCATTTATACTTCATTTTTGAGACCAGCCATTAGACATTAAATACGTGTGCATTAATTTTGATTCATTCAGGTTTCCTAAACAAAATATCCTGCAGCACTGAATAAATGCCTTCAGATCAGCACTTTTTTCTTCATCAGCCAAAAAAGTCCTCTTGAACAAGTATCTGTGGATAGATCTGAGAGGATGTACTTTTCAAAAACTGGCATTGACCAGCATTAATTAAATTCCATTTAAACTACATTCCAGTATGTTCTTACCAATTCTGTATTAGTAGCTACTATGTCCCACATTAGATGGACAGGCCTGTAATTCCCTATGCCACCACCCTTTTCAAGGTGGCATATTCCCAGAGTGCAAATTTTTCAAGGTTCTTAAAGGCCTGAAATGTCCTTTCCAGCTGTTTTAAAACTCCAATACAAGTTATTCAAATATGGAGATATACTCAGTTGTTTTTAGTGGCTACTATTTATAAAACTTCTCTGACTACAATTGTAATGATGAATGTTTCATCATCATTCTATGGTATAATTACATCATCTGATTCTCTGTATACAGAACAGAAACATTTGGTGAAGGCTTCCAATTCCTTTTGTTATATCTATGCAAGCATATTCCAATAATAATAATGTTAGGATCCTTTTCTTTCTTCTGTTTGCTGTTCCCCCTGTCTGACCATGGGGTTTCATGTAATTGTTTCCCTTCTCACTTTTTTTACAGTTCTTAAATCTCTCACATGTATTTCATGCAGCTTCAGGTGTTTTTCTTACTCTTATGTATCTTCATTTTCAAGTTAAATTGCTTTTTAATCAGTGCTGTCTTCTTTTTTGTTCAGTCATGGGTTGTTAGTGTTTTGGCTGTTCTGTTAGCATTTTTTAAGTAATTCCCAATTATCATGCATATTTTTCTCTTTAAGTCCTTACCTTTGATTTGGCTCATAATAATTCGATAGTATGAGGACATTGTACAGGCTTTATGTAACTTCATAAATTCAAGGTTACCACCCCAGGAAGTCCTTAAGCCTCAGCGAG
>NW_010562135.1:0-11317 GCF_000687285.1 Phaethon lepturus | reverse complement strand
AGAGATCCTGTAGAGGTTTTCCTTGTTAACTCAGCCCCTAAGACAGCTGGTCACTCTTGGCGAGAACACAGACTGGGAGCTTACACAGACCTTCAGTCTGATCCGTTAGAGCTTCTTGATACTTCTTGCTTTTATTTTATGTCACTTAAACTGAAATCCTCCCCTCCCACCAATGTAACAGAAATCGCTTTTTGGAAGGATTTTATTTTTCTCTGTTACCATTTTTCAGTAACTGATTGATAAACTCTCCAAATAATTTGATACTGAATTTTCAACAACTTAGGAATGCTGTGCTATTTTTTCCCAATAAAGTCTTGATTTCCTTGCCTTTTCAGCCTAGGGAACCAACCACAGATTTCAAGGTTCTAATCTATGAATTGTCCCCAAGAAATTCAGGTAGCTGTGGAAAAAAAAACTCAACACAAAGAAACAGCCAAATTCAGTCAATAAAATAGACTTGAACTGAATAATGACTTCGGGGGGGGGTGGTTACAGAAAAGAATTCAAGCACAGCTATTAGACCTTGTCCTGGGAACACTATGGAGCATAAGATTGTTAAAATGCCTGAATCTCTGCTACATATCATTTGGGTTTTATTTCAGTGGTATAATGGACCAGTGCCTTACAACATTATTTCTATAACCTGTTATTCAATCATACAGTGAAAATCTTACCCACTTGAAGATCACCTTGATACTAAGTACAGCTCTTGAAAAGATAAGCCTCTTGATTTTTTTTGAATAGAAAGCTAAACGAATTGAAAGTAATACCAACTTCCTTTATGAGAGCTTAAAAGGGTTATATAATGATTTCAGGGATTGCGATTGCTCACGCTGAGAAACCTTCAAGTCATAGGGAAAAAGGTGCAAGTTAGTTTGATATAATTTTTTTTTTTTTAACCTAGAGCCAAGAAGGATTCCAGACTGAGCTTTTTTCATCTAGGAAAGGGCCCATAGGACATTTACAAATGCAGATTTTTGTTTCACTGTAGTAAAAAAAATGTACTATTAGTTTTGGTTAGGTTGTACATGTATGCCAAAAAATAAAATAAAAGTTAAGAAAAAAAATTTATTTTGTGACATGGCAAATTTTATAATTAGGATTCACAATGGAGTAACATTGGCGTGTGCTCTTGTTGAGAATGATCATGGCAATAACTGCAGTGTTCTGGTAAAAAGTGAAGAGTCCCCTATTTCCATATTCAGTGTGTATTCAGTATTCGCCACAAAGCAGCAGCTGTCAAAATGTTGGTCAGCCACTAGTGTTTGTTGTTTTGTTGTTAAAGAACTTACTTTCATTAGAGCTAAAGCTCTGTTTGTTTTTCATATTTCATAATAAAGTGGGAAATGACTGTCCAAACTGTGTTTTTCTGAACCCAGGAAGGCTGTAACTTAGGCAGGTATTGGGTCACAACTCTGAATTGTATTGTAAGGAACAATTTTTTTGTGGGTGGAATTTTGATTGAGGTAAGTCCTTTTTCAATGACGTAAGGTTTTTGAACTCATCCATTTAACTTTTTGTTCTTGCATCACAATGAATAGAATGCAATATATAGAGATTAAAATATGCAGATTACATAATATTTAGATAAAAATCAGAACATAAAACAAGTACAAGGTAAAGAAATTGCATCTTAAGATACAATGAGATGAGTTGAGAGAAAAGGAGAGAAATTGGGAAATGTTTTAACCATGGAAATGTTTTAATGTGAATTCGAAATTCATCCTGACTTTCTGCTGACGTACAAGAACATTGCCTGAATTTAGTCACCAACTTCAGTGAATACTTTCTTGACAGTATAACAAATGAGAATTGGATCAAACATCTGTTTTCAGTAGAAGATGACACCCTGCCAGATGGCTTTTTAGCAAAGATAACAGAACAGTTGATGAAACTGTCATATGATGGTTGAACCTGAAGTCAGATTCAACAAAGCATGGGTTGAAAACTTTTGGCTAAATGGAAGAAAAGGGTTAAGCCTGATATTGGATAAAGCCTGATACCGAATAGTTTTTATCATTTGAAATTACTAATAATCATCAGCACTTCTTGAACCACCAAGACTTTTTTTTTTTTCCTTGTCATGCTATCCAATAAAACTAAGTAGTTTTTCAACTGCAGTGCTGAACAGGACCCTTGGCCCTGTCTTACTAATGTCTCTTAAGAGATGAGGCAATTGTGTTCTGGAAAGCAAATACACCCTGGCTGGGTGTTGGAGTCATGACACAAGGCAGGATTCAGGAGAAGCTTGTTAAAGATAGCTGTTTTCAGGAGCATTTCTTACAAAGTTCTGCTCCTATGTGAACTTCTTGTCTCAAGAGGAGGGTTACTGTAAAATGACACAGCTGTACAACTGACAAACTCTGTGGCTGCAGCTTTCATATTTATTCATAAATGTTCAAGAACAAAAATTTTAAAAAAATATTATTTTGTCCCTTGTGTATTTGAAAAAGTGATCACTTGCTTCAAATGTTTTTCCTTGTACATTCTGGATTTTAGTGGGTTCCTGAAGCAAGCCTTGTCAGTATCTGTTGTTTCCTTTTCTTCAAGTTATCTTATAAAACTGGAATCACTAGTATATTCCTTGTCCTGATTCATTAAAAAAATTGAAAGTATGGCTGTCTCAACGTTTGCAGTCTTAAAAATGTCTCTCACAGCTCTCAAATACACTGGGACAGTGAGAAACTAAGATGTTATTAACTTTACCATGTCTTTGAATACTTTGTATCTGATGATAAATCCAAAATGAATTTATTAGCAGTAACACCAATAAGTAATTTTTTTTTTTATAGTGGATATATTCTGTAGAACAAATGGATCACATTCAGGCATTTACCTATAGTCTTTACTGTTGCTTTTGTTGCTGGCTTACAGCTGAGTTGGTACTATTTGGAAAAGATTTGAATATTCAAAGATCTCTTAAAATAGTTCTTTCTCTACACTGTACCGCTAAATCACCTCCACATCAGTTTGAACAGAATTTTAAAATTACCCTGTAGTATAGCTGACATGTTATTGTTCTATATAAGTTGACTGACAATTAATGATATTCTACTGCATTTTCCTGGCTTTCCGCTGAAACTTTTTATTCCCTCAGCCTCTGGGCTAGGCAAAAGAGAATCATGATTTCTAGAAGCAGACTCTACAGCTTTTCTAGCTGACTTCTTTTATGGCAATAGTGTTATAAGCAATTTCTGGGAAAAAGACTGATTTCACCATTCAATATTACTAATACACACACAGACATACTCCCTTTCCAAAACAAATTTTTCATTTATGAACCTATGAATATATCCTCAGAGAGAGAAAATACATTTGTTTTCTAGAATTCTGAGCAGATAAATAGGCTAATGGATGAATTTATTTCACAAAAGGATTTGAAAACCAGTATGGCAATTTTAGATCATAACTGGATACAGAATTACTGAAGGAAATGGAAAAGATGGTTTATACTGTTCTGGTTCCTAGATTAGGATATAAGGCAGGCAAAATTTGTTCAGCCTCCTTAATTTTAAATACTATTTTAGAGTCTTGTGATAAAAATCTACCCATGGAAGGGAATCTGTATTACAAATGCTTCACATAACAAGATAATACATAACAACCAAAAATATTGAAATTGTTTTCCTTATCTCGCGGAAATATGCAGGCAAACAGAATCATATGAAGGAGCAAAAATGAATATATAGTAGCAACACCCCAAATTTTTGAATTGGGTTTTTTAGACTCCTGGTTTCAAAATGATATGAAATGAACACTGAATGTTTTGAGATCTTTCAGTAAGAGGTGCTGTACAGATGAAAAGCATTTATTATATTTTGTTTAGCACAGTCAAATTATTATCATCTTTATTCTAAAGCTAAGTAGTAAGTGATGTACCCTTGACCTCATGTCATGACTTCAATGTCATTATTCTGAAAAGAATAATGTGTTATTTTTAAGGTGCTGTTTGTGAAACTTCAATCTTAGATTCTTGCAGTCCACAAATAGGGCATGCATTTCTGTACCTGATAAATATAGCTATATTATTTTCCTGAGATATATATTTCATATGAACATGCAGCTAATAGACCTTAGTAAATAATATGTATTTGACATGATTAAACCCTGGATCTTTTACTAAAAGCTTGGGTTGAATGATCTGAGAATTCCAAAAGGAAGTTTTTTCTTTTTTTTCCCACTGATTAATCCATTGTCAGAAGATCACATCCTCCAGCCCAGAAAGCTAACAATCTATTAAAAAATGAAAAGAGGATCTCACAAGTGCAGATTTAAGTCACCTTTATAATCTCTAGAATCCAAGACAGGCATAATTTCAATTAATTCCTTGTCTGTTTTAACTTAGGTTGTGCTGTTTGGGGTTTTGGTAGACTATAGGGAGTCTGGCCATTTCACTGACCCTGAATTTATGCCTTTGGGTCAGGGTGGTGAGGCAAAAGCCTGGCAAAATTACCACACTGAACAGTCTACGACACTGGGACACACAGCAGGCTCTGAAGCTTTAAATCTTTAATATATACACACATAATGTTTGTTCTTTAATAAAGTTTTGTCAGTAATCTTTTTTTTCCAAGTGCAAGATTTTTTTCCTTCAGCATTGACATGATGTTATAATGACAGAAATTTTGTTTAAGGAAATCCTTGATAACTATCAGAGAGTTAAAGTGCAGGAAAATTATTTTCACTTAGATAATACTTTTGCAAATGCATCCATTAAGGCACGGATTAGTTGAAACTGATTGACTGATTGGTGTCTTTTCTCCATATAGAAATCAATCACCTCAAATGAACATGTAAATTTGAACGCCTACCTTAAAATGTAAAAGGTCATTAACTGCAGTAAATGTACCTTTTACATTTTCATCTAATGTATATTCAGCAGCTAAAACAGTTAGTTCAGGTCATAGAACAGGACAGACACATAGAAACAACAGGCACATATTCATGTATTGATAATTCCTGTTATCACTACAACTTTTTCTTGATGGTCGCTTTCAGTTAGAAAAATCTCATCAGGATACACTCCTTACCATGAAGAGAAAGGGAGGTAAAAAGAAAGTGTTTGGAATTTTTTATTCATCAGAGTTGCAGAACAATATAGAAAAACTTTCATAGACTTCATAACTGAATACATTCTCATATGGGCGGTTCTCTTCAGTTTGCACAATATCCTGATTAATTTAGGCCACACAATTTGGCTTTTAAGCAAGCAGGTATTTGGGGGATTGCCTCGTCACCAGTTTACATTCTTGCTGAATGTATTATTTGGTTTCATCCAGACTTTCTGCTTAGTAACAGCTCATTTAATTTTTAAGTAAAATTCCACCTTGCACTGAGTGCCAGCACTGTAATGGTGAAAAGGCCTTTTACTGACCTTCTGCACAGAAGGAAATTTCAACAAGATTGCATTTTTGTAAATCATAGCAAAATCTGACTCACAAGCATTATGATTTCAATTTATGAAGTCATTCTGGCATTTCTACTTGGGAACAGCTTCCAGTAAATATGCTTAAAGAAATAGGTACTTTTAATTTCAAAGAGCAGGGAGTTAGAATTTATAGTATACTGAAGGATACTCCATGCTTAGTTCAGCACGAGTACTTTCCACTTGATCCGTAGCAGCTTTTACAGTATCCTGCTAAATGAAGCTAAAGAGGGAACCAAAAGCTCTGCTTTACACAGTTTGAGTAATCAAGGAAATTATTAAGGTTTGGTGATCCACTGCCACTTTTGTTCACAGCCTAGCAACTACTCTAAAAAGTAAAAGTGAGCTTTTTTCTACAAACTTTTGGACTGTTTTGACCTACTCTACCCCATAACTCCTGGAAAAACAGAAATAAACATGCATATTTACTGATTTAAAAATTAAAGATTCCTTGTGTTGAAAATACTTCTTCAAATTTCTTAATGGCCTATTTTTGGATTTATCTTAAGTTTTGCTTCTTGAGTGCAATCTTCCACGAATCAGTTCTATTAACATTTCTGTACTCATCACACAGTGATCTACATAACCTTTCCTGGCAATTTACTGGATTCAGTTTTAGTCACTGTTCAAATATTTAATGTTAATCAATGTTATTGTACTTGGTGTATGGGTGACCTTTTTCAAGTTGACTCAGTGCTCACTGTATATCTTATTTCTAATACAATTCTCATAACACTAAATCTAGCATTTTTTCAGGTAAAGCTGATGTGCATTCAGCCTTTAACTTTCAAAACTGTTGTGTTTGTTTTCTCATATAGCTGATAAGGTGTCCTCAATGGAGTAAAAAACCCTTGCTGCAAATGAAAATTACTTGGAAGACAAAAGGATATATTTAGATTGCAGGCTGTAGAGGAGTCTAAGCATACACACAATAGCTTTAAGTAATGGTTTGGGAGTTAAAATGAGTCCATCAGCAACACGGCCCTTTACTTGAGTTAAATTTAACCAGCAGAGCTGAGACCACATCAGCTCAGTCACTACAGGGAGGACTTTCCTGAGACATTCAGATGCTTGGTGTCTTTGGGACACGTGACAGATTTATCATAGAGATGTCAGAACTAGTAGTGATGACTTCTTAATGATTCTAAGGCATGATGTGTTATATCCGCTGCTTGAAATCAGGAGTAAAGCTATGGTTATAAACTTAGCCTTATTTAGGGCAATTTAATTCAGATTCTTACCTTGTTCCTAATTAAGAAGCCCATGAATTTTCTATTTGAGAATGTGCCCTTTTGAAATATTAATGGAAAAATACAATCAAAAGGGTAATTTTAAAAAGATAAAGGGTTTTTTTACTGCTGTATTTTTCACATATTTTAAGAAACAAGAATGTTTTGACAAAGGTTTTCAACATTGTTTTCTATTAAGAAAAAACTGGTGCACTGAGAGCAAATGTGATGTGCATTCACATTTGATGACTGCCATTATACCTAACAAATTATGTAAAAAAGTTGCCACTGTTTTTTCATATTTTGTTTTCTCATACATTATTTATTTTACCAACAGGATAAGCTGTTGGAATGGTTTGTAACCTCTTGTCTTCTGAAGATTAAATACTGAATAATTACACAACTCAACATTATGGACACTCCATGCCTGGCGATATTTGCATCATTAATGACAGAAGAGAACTGATGACAAGGTTAATTCATTAAGTACAAATGTCAACTGAATTTCATTGTAGGTTTCAAGGTTTTTGGCTGTGTTCTATTCTGACCTCAAAAGGCACTGTACAAAATTATGTCTATAATCTCACTTTGTAAAGAACAGTAAGAAATATTGTCTAGTTTGATTCTGATGTAGAGGTAAGCAACTTGATGTTAAGGATGAACAAAAGTATATGTTCTAATGTGTTTAACCCATGTTCAAGAATAATCTATTGATAAACACAGTTCAGTACAATTGTTTCAGCTTGAAAATATTAGAAGCAAGACTTCTTTCAAGTTATTTTCCTTTGGAAGTTCTGTGTCTATTACTCTCACCGTATCCTTTTTGTCTATTGTTTATCAGTATTACTGTGCTATTGTAAATCTTTTTTAAAAGTACAAACATTCTGTAGTCAAGCCAGTCTTCCACTAACAGAAATGGAAAAAACCCACAAATTAATAAGATCAATCATTAATTTGATTACTGTTGTTTCATTCAGGTTCCGTATTTGAAGACAGCCATTTTAGCAGCTCAGATACCAAACTGTAGCAGACTTCTTTGGTCAGAACAATTTTTTTAATGCATTGTATTGACAGTCAAAATGAAGAAAGTAATAAATCTGCATTCTTTAGTGAGATAATACAGTTGAGCTATTATTGACGATTCCTTAAGAATCCGTCTTGTTGACTTACTTCATTGCAAGAGTTCCTTTTAATTTTTCTTTTGTAAGCGTAATAAATACAGCCAAAGATGTATTTCTTTATCTTCTACAGTAGAAAATTATCAGGCAGTACTTGCAAGTCTGATAGAAACAGGAAAAGAAACACAGAACAAGGATCAAGAGTATAGAAGAAGGAAGAGATACACTATGATACATATAGCTAATCAAGGTTAATACCAAGCAAATTAAAGATATTTAATTAGCATTTTTGGTATAGAAAAAAAAACTTGTGGTCAAAAAGTGTCAAGTAAACTCTAGTAGGCACAAACCCTTCTCTCAGGAGCTTATGGGGTACATTTGGGATTGCTGCCCCCTCCTCAGAGGAAGGCTAGGTTTGTTTGGTCCATGCTGGACAGGAGCAAGCTGACAGATGGCTTTTAGAGGGCAATTTTTAGAGGGCACAAATTAGAGGATTAGGGCCTGAGCAATTTGCTGGAAGAGGAAAGAACGTAGAAGGGCACCAGGATGTGCACCAATGTGAATACCAGCTGCAGTTACAGCAGCTTTTTAAACAGTTGTTTTAATTACAAATCATTTTGGGATACACATTTGGTGTCCTTTCCAATTACTCAGCTTGAGGTACAAGAAACATTGTGGCAAAGGTCAAGCTAAAGAGACTGAGAGCATGAAAAATACTGTGATTAGCATGAAAACAAAGCAGAATGAAGAAGCAGAAGCAGATAGCATAGAGCTTAATTTATAGACAAAAAAAAAATCCTGTACAGGCACGGAAGCAAATACCAAGTCTGTATTGAGAGCTGCCTAAGGGAATAAAGATGAAAAAATGAAGGTAAAGCTTTTGGTACTGTCTTACTGGGGGGAAAAAAAAGTGATACCACCTCCAGGAATAATGCCTGAAGCACTGGCACACTCATGTGTGTCTGATGAATACTAAAGCCCATGAAAGACTGAGACTGTAAAGAAATAAAAGGCAGAAGTAGAAGAAGAACTAGACCCACTGCAAAATACACTCAAGCAGACTAAGGGAATCCAGAAGGCAAATCAGAGACGGATCTATAAAAGTGAACTATGCACTGTATTAGGCAGCATATAAATCGAGGGAATAATGGCCATTCTTTTGGAATATTCCAATGAGCTTGTGAAACTGAGTTTGCCCTAACTCAGTGCTGTCTCTGCCCTGGGATGGAAGGGCAGCAATATGACCTGAACACTAACACCTGCAGTGTGACTGTAGCTGATCCAAACATTGCTCACACACTGCAGCAGACAGCATGTGACACAAGACTCATGGGTCTGCAGCTATACTTTCACATCAAGGATCAGCTAAACCTTCCTATAGATTGCAGAACCAACTCCATATAACCCATGAGAAACAGCAGCAATATTGACTGGACAAGTGTGCTTAAAGTATTCCTACTATTGGTGAAACCTAGTATTTTAAATGCCTTATCCCCTATAAGTGATATTTCCTGTAAGGATAATGTGCTACAGCTCTTAATTGCTCAGCACAAGTAGCAGATGTCTGCTTGTAGAGTCCATAGGTAATTACCTATGTTTACATCATTACAATGCTACAAGACAGAAATTTGGGGGTTTTTTTTACATTTCCTTTTTTCTTATGTAGCAAATTATACACAGTGACCTTAAAAGAATGTTGTTAAAGCTACGAAGTCAAGTATTCCAGTGAATAACAAAATTAAGGTCAGCTGTGACACAAACTGCAAAAGGTTAAGGAGGAGTTTTTATGTGAATGGGATGTTTTTAAGTCTTATCAACAGAAAATATGTTCATTATTTCTCAGATCAGGAATGTTTCTTGGTAAGCTGAAGTCACGTTTTGGCAACATTTGACCTTACATTTCATTCAGTGTGAACATCAGGATTTATGCCACGTTAAAAGATGCATCACCAGGATAAAGCTGATGACATTATTTCTATGGGAAAAGCTGTTGGCCAAAATGCATGATACCAAAAGATGAATATTTGCAATAAATGCAATGAGCAAAGAACTAAGCTTAGCAGAAAGAAGTTCAGTCAAAGGTTAAGACCTTCTGTCACATGTTATCTGACCAAGTCTACATGGGAGCTGAAAGGTAATGAGGAGCTATCCAAGTCAAAGCACATGAAATCAACTCAGTTTATAAAACTGCATGAGTACATGCTCTGAACAATACTTGCCTATCCTTTAGAATTACTGACACATCTTGAACACATCTGAGACCTAAGTGGAAGCGTTTGAAATGGCAAGGAAAAAGCTTAAGCTTGGCCCTAGTCTTAAACTCGTTTAGTTTTCTAGAGCAAGATGATAAACAGTGCAGCTTACAAGCAGGTACCAAAGGACAAAGACACCCATAGCACTTCTCAGTAGGTTCATGAAGGGCTCACACAGGAGACGTGTTCAGGCACAACAGGAGCTGGTGGCTGTAGTCTTCAAGATGGAGTGCGTTCATTAGCTTTAGGCACAAAAAGAAAAGGTGATCTAATCACAGGTGATTATCGAGGAAACCAGTGATGCTTTCAAACAGCAAATGTGATGTTACTGAAATTCCAACATCAATGTATGGAAATATGCTCCTGTCTGAGAAAGTCATTACTGATGACAAGTACACGAGGCAGGAAATAGCTTCCATGATTCGGGGCGTATTCTGAATCTTCACTAATGGAAGGCATCAGGCAATTGAACAAAGGTGGTGACAGGATGAGTTAGTGGAAATAAAAGAATCATACCAAGTGGTTCAACAGATAGAAATAAAAATCTGGTGGTTCATCTGCTCTGAGGGATGTATGTGCCAAAGGCAAGGTGTCTTACAGATCTACTCTCAGATCCCACTCTGCTCCCCACCAAAGGTGGTCCCTCTTCCCCGCTCTCCAAGGCAGCTGTGCCCTGCAGCCACCCTTGGCCCACAGCTCAACATGCCCCCCACCCTGCTCTCATGGCAATTTCAACAAATCCCAGTGATTCAAGCATAATTTTGGTACAAGGCTGAGAGAAACGTCTGTTGTTACACCTCAGGAGCCTCGCAAGCTGAAGGCGAGATGCAAGGCCGCTGTGTTTTCTGCTGCCAGCTGGGCCTGTCCAAGGGATGGACAAGGTCAGGGTAGGGCTGCATTGCACCTCACGACAGGGCTGTAACGAACATCTATGCTCGTCAACAGTGAAATATGCTACCATTACTGCATCAGCTCTGTAAGAATCGAATTTAAAGCAAGCTCTCCAAGGCCTGGCAAGGCCGAGGGAGCTCCGATACGGGACTAAGTGCCTGGCCCAGCTCACAACGGGAACACCGTTCCTCCACGCGCAGGGACACTTCACCTGCCACTGCCTCATGAGAGAGGGCGAGGCGCAGCGCGGAGCATGCGCAGACGCCGCTTGGCGCCTTCCGGCAGTTGCGGCGGCCGGAGCTTTGCGGAGGAGGTGGGATAAGATGGCGGCCCCAGTGCCGGCCGTCTGCTTGGTCCGCGCGGCCGCAGCCTTGCTCCTGGGGTGCTGCGGCGCAGCGCTCG
>NW_010562134.1:0-1618 GCF_000687285.1 Phaethon lepturus | reverse complement strand
GGGGCTCGGCAAAGGGCAGTTGTCCCCTCGCTGCTCCATGACCCCGCGCAGCAAAGAGATTTATGAAGGCACGTACCAGAGACTGGATAGCCTAGAAGAAACTATCCGCGAGCTGGAGATCACCATCAGTGAGATCAGCAGCCATCCCTCGGTTGAATTCGTATTCCCTAAAGAACTGCTAGGACAAGCAGGGTCTGAGGATGGCGGCGAGGAGACCAGGGAAGGTCTGGGGGATCTCGAACACAGCAGCCGTGACGCTGGGACGGCCCTGGAGCTCAGTCAGGCCAGAGATGACGCTCCCCAGAGCCCACCTCCGAGCAAGACCAAGCCACCTCTGCTACCCAAGCCGCAGCTCCCTCTCGACACTCCGCAGGTTTATTTTCTGTTATCCCTCTTGCTGTGCTCTGCCCTGGACTCACTCTGATGTTTCTCTTCCTCCACCTCTACCTGCTCCCTCTCTGTGACTCTACCTCCAGGCAGAGCCAAGGTGGAAAACAAATCTCTTTTCCTCCCTGTCACTTGAACGGGTTTGAGAAGAGCAGGCGAGCAGGAGCGGGACTGCAGGCAGCGGAGTCGGCAGCGTAAAGGCAGGCGGGGCCGGGGCCACCGGGGCGGTGCCGGTGCCACCGGGTGCCCATCCCTTGCTGCGCATAGCACCGAATTAGACCCTGGCTGTCTGGTATCTTCTGCCCTGGCAGGTTTTGGGGCTGAGCACGCTGCTGGTGATGAGCATCCCACAGGGCCGGCGAGGGCTGGGTGCACTGGGTGACGAAGCAGCATCCCTCGTTTTTGCATAATCACTTTTCTAACGAACTGCGGTTTGAGCGTGGCAGCTGTTTCTCCTAATTAAATCACAGCGCGGGCTCCCCGAAGCCATCCAAATGGGTTCCTGCTGGAATCTGCGGCAGTCGCTTGGCTGGCTGAATAGCTGGGAAAAGAGGGGGGAAAATGCCCTCAGCCGCTCCGATGTCAGCCTGCTCCTTTATTAACAGTCAGCATTGGGGAATAAATCTCCTTTTTCATTTGCAGTAATTATCTCAGCCCCGGTTCTCAGCGACGCCGCGGCCCCGTTGTGGTGCTCTCGCTGGGTGAATGGGCCGTCAAGTGGGTGTAGCTGCAATTTCTCCTGTTGTCAGCTCCTTCTGCGCCGCCGGAGCCCGGCAAACTAGAAGCGGAGCTGCGGGATGGATTTATGGCTGTGGCTGGCACGGGTACGCGCACGGGTACCCTCAGCTCAGGGTCTGGCAGGAGAGGCTGGCATGGTCAGTCCCGAAGGCGGAGCGGGAGAGGGCAGGTCTCGGGCCACCTTTCGAGGACGCTGCGAGCTGGTTGCGAAGGCTGAGATCCAGCGCCTGCTTGTGCCCGGGGCGCCGGGGAAGGTGCGGTGCAGGCAGGGACTGGATTTCCTTGTGCTGTGGGCTGCGGGGGTCCCCGTGTCCCATCCGTGGGACCACTGAGGAGCTCAGAGCAGGGCAGGCAGCGTGCAGAGCCGTGCCTGCACTGGTTTACTAACCTGGCCTCGCTGCGGTAACCCGTTGGCCCTCTCCCGTCGGAGGTGCGATCTGGGCAGCAATCGCACGTCCCTGGGGCAGCGTTGGCGCTGCCAGTTCTGCTGCCT
>NW_010562133.1:0-5901 GCF_000687285.1 Phaethon lepturus | reverse complement strand
TCCTCCACCAGCTCCCTCAGTACTCTTGGGTGGATCCCATCCAGCCTTATAGACTTGTGTGTGTCCAGGTGGCGTAGCAGGTTGTTAACTGCTTCCTCCTGGATTACAGGGGGTTTATTCTGCTCTCCATCCCTGTCTTTCAGCTCAGGGAGTACCTCCTTGTACTTTTCTTGAGTTGCATGCCCCTCCTTCCAAAGGTGACAAAACTCTCCTTTTTTTTTCCTGAGTCCCAGCAAAAGCTCCCAGTCAGGTGGGTCAGGCATGATGTACCCTTGGTCAATTCATGCTGACCGCTCCTGATGACTGACTCCTTCCTCACGTGTCCAGAAATGTGTTCCGATAGGACTCACTGAAACATTTTTCCAGAGATAGAAGTGAGGCTGATCCAACTGTAGTTTCCATTACGGACATTTTTGCACATTACGGTGCAACATTTGCCTTTCTCAAGTTGAGGGGGACCTTTCCCAATCTACATGACCTTTCAAATATCACAGAACAACCTTGCAAATCCTTCCAGATTAAAACTTGATTTCTGGAACACAGACAGTATAAATGACTTCTATGTAGTCACTAAACACCCAAAACTAAAAAAAGACGGAAAACAGTTGTACTTGAACCAGAATAATTCCTGATTACTCATTTTTTAGCACTCATTTACTTTGTTTTGATTTGACCTATTATTGATTTTCTTTTGTACTGTAAAAGAAAATGAATTCCAGTTTGAAACACTTTAATAAATTTAACTATACCGTTCCCTCTGAAAGCTCTAGAACCTTTATACCACAACAGACAGTGTCCCAAGTTATAATTTAGATTGAAATTCAACATGCAGAAATGCTGACATCAACTAATTACGTAACTCATTCATTTATACTGAGGCCCTCTGTAACACTCCAGAGAGACGCACAGGACAAGAATCTGAGCAGAATGGATTTGTGGATTATATTTGCAAAATAGTACCCAACATAATGCAGCTCACTCTCTCTTCCTGCATAAGCAGTTTCCGTTTGTGTTCTCTCAGGCATACTGTTCTATTTGTGACATGAACCGCGTTATATTGCTATTCTCCATTACCTAGAGATATGACAGTATTTCGCACCAAACCAATCTCTTTCAAATTTCATTTCCTCTGGGAATTATCTCAGATATTTTCCCTAATGCAGAATCAGTCAGCAAGGAAAGAGAGCAGAGTTGGTTTTGGAGACAACACCCAGGAAAACTGAGAAACAGCAACATCAGCCTGCAGAACTGATACTCCAGGCTTCAGTTGTGGCTTTGACATTATTAAGTTGCACACATCTACTCTCCTTTTAAATTGCATCACAGAACTTGCATTCAAAGGAAACAAGGGAACAGGCAGGAAACACACCATAATCACAGGTCACAGAGTAAATGTGTCCTAACCCAATCCATGCTCCACCATAAATCAAAGCTTCTTGTCAGACTACCAACCACACAGGATCCATGTCAGGTGAAACTACTTCACATGTGTAGAGGCTTCGGATTCTGCCAGAGAGAGCATCAGTCAATCTGAGCTTTCTGGGATCTTACATGTACTTGAAAAGCAAGAAAGCCATATTTCTGTCTCTCCACCTACAGATGACCTGTGTAAAGGGGACACTCAGATGTGTTAAGATTTCCAACCAACATGGGAGACAGCTAGCATTGAATATAGAATACAGATTAACAGGTTTAACACACTAGTAAACAAGCAGCCATTACATTGGGTTTACAGCCCTCACTTAAAACCATGAACTGTAAACAGATTCCCTTTTCAGATGCCTCCTGGGTATATGTCATACGATTTCAACTCAGCATCTAAATTATGTATTGGAAATCACTGGTTGTAATTTTGACAAAGCCACTGGTATTCTCTCAAGCACATACATGGTTCTTATCTAGCCTGCTACAGATAACATATGAATTCTAATCAGTACAAAGGAAAAAATAATGGATGGAGACAAGAGCTATAAAGGCAGTCATAAAATGATATATACGGAGGTACTCTTTCTGTGAACACTTGGGATTACTGCTTCATAAATTAAAACAATTCTGTTGCTCAGACAACTCAAAAGAAGCTCAAATCCCTATGGTTTTCTATTCTCTGTCTTCTAAACCACCTCCTATTATTACTGTAACAAAGTTAATTCTAACACCTGAAGAAATTCTGATCAGAAAAGAAATAGAACAATCTACAATGAATCCAGAGCTACACAAGCAATGGTTGTCCAATCCACACAACTGCCCAGTCAACTGGTGACTCCCAAATTTACATATAAATGAGTTCAGCTTATTGTCTTCTCAGAGGAGAAAGTCAATGCATTTTCTCATTATCTGATCATCAGTTTCATTAAAAATGAATGGCTTGCTTTATTTTTGAGGTCACTAATCTTCCTTCAAATGTGGCTGGAGCTAACCAGCAGGGGTAGTGCTGGGACAGAAAAGGAAAACAGAGGCTTGTGCAACTTTCTGTACTTCTTTATAACACCAAGTTGGGAGGTGAGGGGGGAATAGGGGGCATGTTTAAACCCCCCCTCCCCAATTTTACCCTTGTGTCTATAAAAACAATCAAACCACACAGTCACGTGACAGCACACCAAAAACTCTGCAATCACTGAGTCATGTCTTGAGATACCATCTGACACAATCATATCAATGTCTCCGTCCCTGAAGTCAGTATCAGCGACGCTGATGGCATTTCTGATATGTGTATTTACCCATTCTCAAACTCCTCCAAGCATCCATGGTTACTTGGTCAGATCTGAGTGTTTCAATATTCTTAGTGTCTGTAAGGTTTTCCCAAGATCTCACCTGACTCTTCACTGCTTCAGCGGAAGCTGGTTAGTTACACCCAGTCCTGCCAAACCAAGCACAGCTTGCCCACCACCTCTTTACTGCAGCTATTTACAGTGCCCTATAAGGACCCCCTCTTCTTTGGCCCAAACAATCCCCACTCGATAGTGGGGATTCACTCTTCATGGTCTTGCTTTTCCACCTACAGATTTCCAGTATTCTCCTTTAAACTCTCTCCAGCTCTTTTCAACACAGCATGCCAAACAGGATACACCACCTCAGCCCTCACCGAGCATCCTTCGTGTCTCGCCTAAAGCTATATTCCTGTTCCCTCATTACAGCAACTACCTTTCAGTACCAATACAACACTGACAACCAATCTTACACTGTCACTAGCTGCAACCCCACAGAGGTTTCTCCAGATCTGCTACTTAGCCAGATGCTCCTTGCTCTGGTCCCTGCTGAAGAGCACCTCCCTCTCCCTTCCCCCTCTGAAGACTCATCACAACTCTTTTTCTGTCCTCCAACGCCCTGGTAGGTCCTCCCAGACTGCTGCCTCTCTACTCTAGTTTTCACATCTCTAATGAAAATGTTGAGTACTACTGACAAAATCCCGGAAACCCCACCTTGTTGCAGGTTTCCATTTTGACAATGAATTACTAGATTCCTCTCTGTGGTTTGCATAATATGTCTTATGGCCGAGATTAAAATTAATCTCATAGGAAACACAAAGGAGAATTCACCCAGCCTCTTCCCACTGCCAGTGAAACAAATAAATAAATCTAGACCAGAAGTGTACCAGGAAACTTTCTGCAAAGAGAAGAAAAATACTATATCTAAAATAAAAAACAGAAAACAAAATCACCCCCAAAATGTTGACTTCACTTTTAGGACAAGGATACCTTTGTACCTCACGCTTACAGAGGAAAAAAATGAAAAACGTTGCCAAAATAATCAATCATCAAAACAGTCATAGTCTTTGAACAATTCTCCATCAGGAAGCAGAATTAAAAATGTAGAAGGCAACAAATTAATAAAATCATACACTGATAAAATAAAAAACAATCTTTAAAATCTTTTAAAAAGGAAAAAAGAGTAACTCGTTATTAGAGTCATTCTTACATCTTTAACCTGCTTTTCCAAGTAAATCTCTTGATTCAGCATTGACAAAGAACACATACATCTCCTTAAGCTACTTAACCTTGTTCCACAGTTCACAACCTCTGAAAGCACTGTGTCGTACCAATGTAGGGCCCATGTAGTTTTGCACAATGCTAAACATGACAGAGTGTGATGCATCCTGTTTTAAAATACCTGCTGACTGAACTGCTTTTTCACTATAACACCACATGTAGCTCCCATTATTTTAGTACATAGGCACTTCACAGAAGAACACTAATTTGTAATAATTAGCAGCAGCCTAAAAATCCCTTCTTCTGCCACTAGCCAACAAGTTTTCACCCATGAAAGATGTGAGAAAGCAGGAACAAAAAGGCTCAATTCAGGTTCAGCCAGTAAGCCCCACCATAGCATACATAATCTGGTTCTGTGCTCCAGCAGTAAAAACCCCGGTACTTAAGACATGTGATCCCACTGAAGGCCATTCCTGACTTCTGAGATGTAATGAGGTACCACCTCCGCCATGAGTGATACTGAACAGCATCCTCTGAGGGAGCCATCAAAGAAACCAGCAAGTCATTCTTCAAATCAAGCAAGAATTGCAACACTAACACTACCAGAAGGTGGTACACTTTTGAAGGCACATTTTTATCTGTTCCTACAAAGATGGAGTGGGACTACTGTTTGGCACTTATGTCTCCTGCTTAAGTGGAATTAATAATGATTAACTTCTGAAAGAAAATTTATTGACTGGGAAAGAATAATGCAAAATTGAGTAGAAGGTCAAAGCACAGGCTAGAAAACTAAAGAAATTCAAACCTCCTGAGATCCAAACAAGCTTAGTATTCAATCTAAAGTTTAGCATTAAACTCCTAACAAAAAACCTCCACCACAAAACCAGGAAAATGGCCAAAAAAGAAATAAATAGCCTCCATAGCAACTACATAGTTTTTGATATGACAGAATTCTTTCATAGTCTACCTGAGTAATGAGACATACAGAACAAAACCACCATAGTATTGTAGGAAAAGGGTAAGTATGGAGAAATTGTGCTAGCTTATTGTTGTAAGGTGGATAAAAATGCTGGCAAGACACACACCCAGTTATCATCATACTAACGAGAATAAAATATGTTCACTGTACTTTCACCGATGGAGATGGGTGATGAGTGATGTCCCTCAGGGATCTGTACTGGGACCAGTACTCTCTGATATCTTCATCAATGACATAGATGGTGGGATCAAGTGCACCCTCAGCCAGTTTGCGGATGACACCAAGCTGAGTGGTGCGGCTGACATGCCTGAGTGACGGGATGCCATCCAGACAGACCTGGACAAGCTTGAGGAATGGGCCCCTGTGAACCTCATGAGGTTCAACAAGGCCAAGTGCAGGGTCCTGCACCAGGGTTGGGGCAACCCAGGGTATCAGTACAGGCTGGGGGATGAAGGGATTGAGACCAGCCCTGCCGACAAGAACCTGGGGCTACTGGTGGGTGAAAAGCTGGACATGAGCTGGCAGCATGTGCTCATAGCCCAGAAGGCCAACCGTATCCTAGGCTGCATCAAAAGAACCGTGGCCAGCAGGTGAAGTGAGGTGATTTGCCTCTCTACTCTGCTCTGGGGAGACCCCACCTGAAATACTGCATCCAACTCTGGAGCTCTCAGCAGAGGAAAGACACAGAGCTGTTGGAACAGGTCGAGAGAAGGCCACAAAAATGATCAGAAGGGTTGAACACCTATTCTTAATGGAACACCTTGACCAGGTGACACATCTAGTGGATGAGGGAAAGGCTGTGGATGGTGTCTGCCTGGACCTTAGTAAAGCCTTTGACACCATCTCCCACAGCATTCTCCTGGAGAAACTGGCAGCTCGTGGCTTAGACAGGTTTACTCTTCACTGGCTAAAGAACTGGCTGGATGGCCAAGCCCAGAGAGTTGTGGTGAACGAGGTTAAATCCAGCTGGTGGCCGGTTACAAGTGGTGTTCCCCA
>NW_010562132.1:3609-3903 GCF_000687285.1 Phaethon lepturus | reverse complement strand
CCAACCTAAAGATTCTATGATTCTATGATTTGTATCAATGTATAGTACAGCATTAACTAAATCAACCCATGACATTTTCTGTTGCAGCTTTTTTGCATATATAAAACCAAAAGAAAAGCCTATTAAAAAGTGAATATATTTAACAATAACTGCAGCATTTGAGGCCTCAGGAACAGATAAGTGCCTTGTTGATACAGCTGTGATTCTTTTGAGTCATTCTGGAGGCTGGCAGTAGCACATCTTTAACAAAACCTAGAAGGCTTCCACAACCATGCAGCATTTCCAGTTGCCTTC
>NW_010562132.1:0-3510 GCF_000687285.1 Phaethon lepturus | reverse complement strand
TCTACCATGTAAGACAATTCATACGGCTGCCAATCTAAGCAGCTTTGAGATTAAGTGAAAAACAAACAGGAAAAATGCAGAAAAACTCCATTAATAAAATCATCACAGTGGTAGGAGAGAGTGATATATTTAGAAAAGGAAATATTCAAAGGAAAATCTTTTTCTCATAAAGCCATACTCTCTCCTCAGAGATTGTTTTGGGTTTTTTATTGTTGTTGTTGGACAGGACAGGAGGAGATTTTGCATTGTCCAAATGGGAGGGAAAATGCAAAATCAAAGTTGGTTTGATTTTCAGGTTTCCAGCACTGCAGATTGTAAAGGCTCTTCCTTTAGTTCCAAACAGCAGATTTCACTGGAAAAAACATTTAAAGAAATGTAGATATTTCTCTCTCCAGTCTTCATAAAATGCTTAGAAGATATTTTTTTGTGTGTGTGAAAATAAACCTGGAAGAAACTTAAGTCAGGATGATGACTTGAAAGAAGAGAAATGCCAGACCAGGTACCACATATTATTAATGGAAAAATTAGGATTTATTCCCTTTAAATTCTCCTACTAGTATTACTCTTGTTAGTAATGCAGTACAAGGGGTTTTATACAAAGCAGCACACGGTGTTCACTAAATCCATGCATAAAACCAAGACTAGAGACACTTGTGTCGTAATTCCACTTTTATTATTCTCAGTAAAATTGGGTCTTTGAAAACCATAAAGGATCAGTGATACTAACAAGCACATCTTCCAGTTGTTTTAGACATAGTGACTATATGACTAAATGCACAAGTAAAGCAGTTAGAAAACTGAAAGCAGTTTAATTATATACGGACTAGTGATGGACGACACCATGTCAAGCTCTTACTTATACAAAAAAAGGCATCAAAACACCACTGAACCTCTGGGAGGAGTGAGGCTGTCTGCACAGTCTCCTGCAAGTGAGGCAGGAGTCTGTCCATGCTCCTTTTCCCCCATGAGACGAAGATCATTTTGGGACTCCACACAGCAACAGGGACTGCAGCACAAGGAGGTGTGATATTCTCCCTTGATCTCAAGGATGTGGAATCACCTCAGAAAAACTTCTCCATTCCCAGGTGTCCTGGTTTCAGCCAGGATAGAGCTGGTTTTCTTCACAGAAGCTAGTGTGAGACTGTGTTTTGGATTTGGGATGAGAAATTGTTGATAATGTGCTGATGTTTTGGGTTGTTGCTGAGCAGTCAAGGACAGTCCAGCTTCTTGTGCTGGCCTGCTAGCAAGGAGGTTGGGGGTGCATGGGGAGCTGGGAGGGGACACAACCAGGACAGCTGACCCAGGCTGGCCAAAGAGATATTCCCTACCATATGACGTCATGCCCAGTACATAAACTGGAGTTAGCTGGGGGGCGGAAAATCGCTGCTCGGGGACGGGCTTTCGATCGCTGAGTGGTGAGCAATTGCTGTATTGGGCATCACTTGTTCTTGTACATTCCTTTGTTGGTATTATCATTGTTGTTTCCTTCTCTCTTTCTGTCCTGTTAAACTGTGTTTATCTCAACCCACGAGGTTTTTTTCCTAATTCTCTCCCCCATCCCACTGTGGGAGGGGGAGCGAGTGAGCGGCTGCGTGGTGCTTAGTTGCCGGCTGGGGCTAAACCACGACACCAGGATACTCTGATCCTACAGTTCTCTCCTTGCAGAGCAGTTTTCTACTAAGTCTTTGCTGGGCAAAGGGAGGATCTTCCTCCAGAGCGGAAGCTGGCAGTCAGGCAGGTGGGGAGGGCAGCTCAGGTGAGGCAGGGGGTGGGAAGGGCAGAGGACAGCACAAAGCTGGTCCACACTAGGCTACACAGGGCAGCCCAAAGTAGGACTCAAACAAGCATCCAGGATAATATCAGCAGCTCATCAGTTTGATATCGTTGATCACACATGCTGTTTGGATCACAGTACTCCAGTTGATATTGGTAGATCAGCCACTACAAAGCAACTCTCCAAGCAGCATGAAGAAAGACACAGAGCTCCCATGGACTTCAATGAAAGTGATGCATCTGTCTCCTGCGGTAGCTTTGAAGCTCTAAGCCAAAAGTATTCTTATCCCTACTGTCATGCATGTCCCAAAAGGAAAAAAAAAAAGAAGGTGTGAGCATGTGAGACTGAGAGTGGACATGGCTGAGGAAGTGAGAGTCCAAGCAGAGCCTGATCTGGGAAACCTGCAGAGATGGATCATGTCCCTCAGGTTTTATGTTATCAAGACTTTGGAGGTAAAGGACAGGATTTTTTCTCTTAGCAAAATGAGGGACACAGTCTGGCATGCTGGGCTGCTGACATTGAGCTGCTTTCAGTGACATTCCCAACTCATTAAAGTTAGCTCAGGTATCTCTACCTGATGCTGCGGACACAGAAAACAGAAGCAGCAGGGCAGAAAAAATGGCACAACAAAGATACAAAGGGGAGAAAGCTTTGCAAGAGATGAATTTGCAAATATTCCAAATCAAGTCTCTCCTCCATTTATGAATTGTTTGTATTTTCCCAGGAAGTGTTTGGACATGAAAATGGAGAAAACCAGCTCCTAGACAGGTGAAAATAACCCCTTTGCATCAGTACAGCTCGGTATCAGTGCATCCCCTTGCTTCCCACTGGTACACACAGGTTTTTACTCTGACCTGGTACACAAGGTTGAATTTCCTTCCCCAACTGCACCTGTCATCTTTACTTTGTGTGTGGTCTTTTGCCTTGCCACAATACTGGTATCATCTTCAGCTTCTAGTTCAGAAGGTCTAGAAAGGGGTGGCTAGAGAACATTAATAATAAGCAGTGTGTCTCAGACTCCCCTGGAGCTTTAAATTACTTATTCAGTGGGATTAAAAAAATCTGCATGGAAAAATGTGCTCTGCAAAAGACTTGTTGGCACAATTGTATGTGACTGCCTTCCCATCCTTGCAGAGCTGAACCAAGCAGTCAGAGAGCTCTCTGCTGAATAAGGACGAGAGGAAATGGCCTCAAGTTGCGCCAGGGGAGTTTTAGATCGGATATTATGAAAAATTTCTTCACCGAGTGGTCAAGCATTGGAACAGGCTGCCCAGGGAGGTGGTGGAGTCATCATCACTGGAACTGTTTAAAAAACGTGAAGTCATGGCACTTCGGGACATGGCTTAGTGGGCATGGTGGTGTTGGGTTGATGGTTGGACTTGATCTTAACGGTCTTTTCCAACCTTAATGATTCTGTGATTCTGTGAAGTGATGTACAGGGTGCTCCTGTACTTTGGAACAACCCTCTGTGCCTAGTAAAGGCTTTGCTTGGAGAGGAGACAAGAATTACAGTATTTTAGATGTAGTTTATGTAGACGGTAGTAATAAAAAAAGTCTGAAAGTTTGGTAAAAAGTCAAGGTCAGTACTCTTATATGGTGAGTAATTAATTAAGTCAATTTTTTGTTCTTATCTACATGTACCTCCAAGGGCAGAATGCCAGTCTATAGCCTGAACTCGACTGAGCAAAGATGTTTGCTGATGATACAGCAAGTTTGCTGATGATACAAAACTGGGA
>NW_010562131.1:350-14446 GCF_000687285.1 Phaethon lepturus | reverse complement strand
GGGGAGATGGGCCGTCCTCAAAAAACGGAGCAAAACGCCTTGGGGGAACAGGAGGGGGTTTGGGAAACGTGGGGCGAAGCCAGGCAGAGCCTCGGCTGGCACAGTGCCGTGCGTCTCAGTCTGTTTTAATTTGGCTTTCAGTTCCACAAGCAGTTACACATGTGCTCCATGCAAAATGTTTTGCCGGTTTTATGTAGCAAGACTTTTTCTGTGCTTAAATTCAACATATGTGTTTTCAGCGCAAGGCCACTAGCTTAATTGCGGTTGCAGTTTTTTTGAAAAGCAGTGCTTAAAAGTTATCTGCCTACCTGTGGCAATTGGATTTGTCAGCTTTAACTTCGCTTCTAATTGGCAAAGTTTTCCTTTACGGCCCCACTTTAAAAAGCCATATTATTTAATCATAAAGCAATTTACCCTGTTTGTATTTCTCGATCTGTCTGACTGTCATTCCCTGTGACTGGCTAATCATCGAAAAGCAAATAGATGCTTCCTCCCATAAAACCAAATTATTGGTGTGGACAGTGTAAACTGCACGTTATCGCCCGTGGGGTGCTAGAACAGCAGAAGGAAAGACGTTTTCAAGTACCCACAATAGCTCCTAAAAATTTTACGGATGGTGGAAGAGTGGGGGAAGAGAGAAAGGAAAGAGAGATTTTAATTGATGAGCTTTTGCCCTCTGGGTCTAACCTGGGAGTAAAGCCGAGGATACGTTATCAGGATGTACAGAAGTCCTCAGGTCCCCAGTTTTACTCATCTGCAGAACGGCATCGGTGCGCGGGAAACCATACATGCAGCAAAGCTTATTCTGCGAAGGCTCAGCTGCCAAAAATAAACCTCATTGGGATTCCTGAGATGGCTGCTGTCAAGGAAAGTCAAATTTGGAGCTTTAGGCATGCGAACAGTGTCATTTAAAAAAGTCTGTTCACCAAGGAGATAAATAGGGATTAGCTTCACAAGCTGCTTTAACTCCCCTCCATCCTAGCATGTGCGAGGGAGGGAAGGTAAGAGGCACCGGTGGCAGGAGATTGTATCGGGGTTTGGCCAAATCCCGGCCGGCGCTGCTGCGGGAGCCGGCGAGGACGGTGTCCCCCGGCAAAGAAACCCTGATAGTGTGCACGGGAGGGTTGCGGCTGTCTTCTTCGCTAGGAAGTTGTCCCATCCCCATTGTGGTCTCCTGAATGTTTTTCTGAGTCTGACTGTGCGCAGGTTTACTGAAGGGCAGACTGAGGAAAGAAAAGTTGTGTCGGGCTGTGTTAAAGCATCTTCAACCCCCCGGTTTTTGTGCCATAGCCACGTTACTGACTGCAGCAGGCTGAGGACTAGAACTACCTCGTACCCGTTACCCTACGCCAGCTGAAAAGGCAAAACCAAACCAACCAACCCAGAAAATTACCGTGTAACTTATCTGTTCCAGAACAGCGGTATTCTTTGCATTTCTTTGAAGTACTGTCAGTCGAAAAACACTTTCTTTGTAGGTACTTTGTCATACTGAACACACAGACACCTCTTTGTGGTAATTCTTTTCACCGTATTTTTCTCAAAGTTTCCTTTATGGGTGTGAACCATGAATTTTTGGTATAGCTTTTAGACAAACTGAAAGAGCTCTGTCTGAAAATGCTTCAACAGAGATACTAAATCAACAACAGCCTTTTGCCACTGCAAACAATTGCCAGGTACATCCTGAAAGCAGTTCCTTCCTCTTGTACAGTTCCAACAACATCATTAAAAAAAAAAATCTTGTCCTTTGTACTTCCTCCCCCCTCCATACATGCACATATCTTGTAGTAAATTCATTTTTCAGTCCTGACTTTGTGCAAACACAATGTTGTGCTGCAAGCATTAAAAGGCAATTTAGTACTCAAAGGATTAAAAGCTCATGTTAAATTGAAGACTACACTTGGCATAAACATTAAAAATTGACAGAACACCCTACACATTAACTGCACCAGGGCTCCATAATTAGCATTTAAAAGTAAAACATCATTTCCTTACTGTTTCCTACTTACTCATTTATAATGCATTTATTATAATACAGATGTGAATATGAGGCTTTCCACTATTGTCAGTCAGTAAATTAAAAAAAACCCTACTCTCGTTAGAAACGTAGGCCTAGACACAAGGAATTGGGGATGAATGGTTTGTTAATCCAAATCTCAAATGCATGATGAATCAGCAATGACTAACTAACCTCATTCTAGGTCTAATTCTCTTATGTGAGCATCCACAGAGAATAGTGTTGGGTTTCATTGTCTTGCGTCGGCAAAGGGAGCACAGGATAAACTGTACTAGTCAGGATTTTGATGTATTGTGTTGGGTCTAGTGTTGTGCAATGTGGGAAAATAGATATATGGTTCATCCTGTAATGTGGAAAATTTGTTGCAGATTGAAATTTGAATGCAAAAGAAAAAGAATGAGAAAGCAAATCTCATTAGGGAAGCGGAAAAGAGAGACTATCACATGTTAAAGGGATAGTACTTTATTGACTTGTTTTATTTTTGGATGAGATAGTGTTTTGTTCGTGCATACTAATGCAGACCATTTTTGTCATTAAAAATGGAAGGAAAGATGGCCAAGCGCTAACTCTGCTGGGTTCCAGTATATTTCTGTGGTTGACTGAAATCGTGCCCCATCTCTGCACTGGCATGGCGTTGCCTATATTGCATCTGCCTTGAGGCTTTCTTCCCATTCTGCATCCCCTTAAAACCACTTTCCTGTACTTCCAACAGATCTATCAGGCTTCAGCCAAACATTTTCTTTCAACAGATCCATAGCTCTGGGCACTCTGGGAGAATTTTAATTGGGCTGCTTAGATCATCCTGGGTGTCATTTGGTCAAGATTACAACTTGCCAGAAAAGTGCCTCCATGTCCAGACTTGGGTCAGTGAGCAAAGGTTCTTTTTCTCCAGCACAAAAGGACATACTCACTCTGCTGGTCAAGGCGACTACCCTCAGTTGTGTCCGGCTCTCCACTGGTGCCGCACACCGGATCAAACTCTGGCCCACTTGCCCGGGGTGGGTTTGCAGATAACCCATGTTCAAAGCCACGAGGAGGGAGCTGGCCACACCACTGCTATGAAAACCCACCATGTTTGTTCCTATCAAGAAATGTGGCAACATGCAAATAATCTGGAAAAAGCTTTGCCGTTACCTTTGCACAGCTCGCTGACATGATAAACTTCCTTTTGTTCCTGCTCTGAAACCTCACATCATATCCCGTGTCCTTCAGCGTCGCTGCTGTGTGGAAGACGAGACCACATTTTGTTCAGCCTCTGTGAAATGCAATTAGAAGCCCCTCCACAGCCAGCAGGAGCTTAAGTTAAAAGGGGAGAAGGGGAAAAAAGGGACCTCCCCGCTGTCCAGCAGTGTGTTGACTTTGAAGTCCTGGGCCATCTTTTGTCGTCGTCCCCCCAGAGCGCCTTTAATCATGACCTTTGCCTTGTCATTCGGGGGGGTAAAAAAACCTGACACAGTTGGTGGGGTTGTCCCTGTGTGTGCCAGGAAGAAAAGTCTTTGTCAGAAATTTCCACTGACCCAGGCACTTTGTTTCTTTGTCTCTCCCAGACGACTGTTTGAAGTAAAAAGAAGACGAGAACTCTCTGTGTGCTAACAGTATTTTAATAGGGAGCCCGGGTGACTTCTTGCGAGCTTTCCTGCCAGGTCCAAGGCAGATAGGAAGCTTTTGGTCTGAAGGCCTCTTAAAATAAACCCAGCTCAGGCAGCTTTTTATAGCCTTCTTCTCTGTGTATGTCCTGGGTGATATAAAGAGGCTCACGCCGTAACATTGCAACACGCTGCTAAGTCGAAAGACTTAATTATCACATTATGTATAATATTCTGTAGAAAGAGAAGCTCAACTTGGTAATGATTAACATCTTATTTCTTCTTGTTTACATAGCAGGGATTTATAAATCAGTTAAAACTTCCTAAAGAAATAGCCATTAACCTCAAACATCATACATATTATATACATTTTGCAAAACATGGAAGCACTAACGTGGAGAGACCTGAGCCTGGCCCTAGTGCCGGGAACTGCATCAGAGCCCCAGCCTTGCCGGTGATGTACGGCACAGCCCCAGGGCAGCCGCTTGCCTCCTTGTTGCCAGAATGGAGATGACACAGGGCTAAGCTGGAATGATTTATGTTTTGTTTTCTGTAGCATTTTACAGATGAAAAAAAGTGCTCCGCTGAAATGCAGAGAATTATATTGAAATTCAGATTGCCAGTGTTTTACTCATGAAAAATCTACTTGAGCTACTTTTAAAAGAAATTTTTATTTATCTTTTACAGTCTTGCTTTGCTATTGAAATATGTACAGCTGGACTCATAACTATGACTTTTATTCCTCAGGTAGAAGCATAAAATAGTACTCAGTGCTTTTTAAATGATATAAAATATTTCCAAAATAACTCTTCCATCCCAGTTAAACAAATATTATCTCCTTATCTCCTTACCCATTTTTTCCATGCACATTTTGATATGCTGCAGCTTCTTCCCTACATTACATCAGTTCCTCTTTAGAAAAAGTGAATTATTAAAAAAGGGGGAAAAAGAGAGAAAAGATTTTATAAGAACAAATAGATTAATAACTAACTGTGATAAGATCTGGCAGCTTTTCTTAGAGGTGTGTGTGGAGTAGAACGTGTAGCTGTATTATCAAAACAGGTTAAAGTTTTATCATGACTCTCATTTATTATATTCGGTTCTCAAAGCACATCTCCTCCAGTAATGCCTGGAATAAACCAGCCTGGATATAGATCAACTGATTAACTGAATCTCAGGAACAATAGCTCAGCTTTGGTATCAATGTTACTCTTTCAGCTGTCTCTCCATGACCTTCCGATCATTAATTCTTATTTGTATTATTTTGTATTTGTCCTTTTCTTCTTGTCAATTCGAACATCCACTTTGAAGTGAACGCCAAGCCTTCATCCTTGCAGATCATTCATGTCTTTCATCACGTTTATGAAACATTACGTTACGATTGAAAACAAACCTGCCTACTCCCTCTAACACAGTAACAATACACAGAGTATTACATGCAACACGACTGACACGTTAATTAATAATAGCGGGACTTTCCATAATTTATCTTGAAACTCCGCAGTCCTGGCTCTCCCCAGGTTACCTGTGTATTTCTGACTCTTTTTGTGCTCTCGGTAACTGTGGTTCAGCCTTGCAAAGGCGCTCTCCCTAATCCAGTGAAATGTATAAAATGGTGCTTAAGTCTGAATGCCAGAACAGCCCCGTTAGCTTCAAAAGGACTTCTTTTTGCTTAAAGTTAAGCAGGTATTTAAGTGCTTTGCTAGCTTAGGGTCAAAGTGTTCAGCACCTTGTTGGACTATGTCTTACCTACCTCCTCATTACAGATACATCAGAACATTTGGCATGTCTTCATCAAGCAGAGAGGTGCAGCCAATTGACTTTATGTGACAGCTAAAAGTGAAGGAGATCAAGGGAGCCTGAGAGACAAAGAAGTTAGGTTTTGTTAGAATCTTACATGAAAGAAAAATAGCATTTTGAGAGCTAGTAAAAACTGTTTCTTGTGTTAGAAGAATTTTATTTTCAGAGAACTTTAGATCAGGACTTTCTGAGAGATTTGGATGTGTGGATGGAGGTTGAACTAGAGCAGAATCCATCTGCTCTAAAAAAATCTGCTTACTTTGTTGCCATCCTTTTTGTTGGTGAGCACCATGACCTTCTGCAGCGCTTTGAGCAGTGCAATCCCAGGTGAAGATGCACAGAAGAAGAATTTGGAGCCTTGAGGAAAGTATTAGTGAGGCACTCATATAATTTCGGCGAGTGGGTTAGAAACAGTAAGGTGCCTGGTAGGCTTCATACTGAGTGAAACTAGGCAGCAAATTTACAACGAGATCAACTATACAACATGAATCAACCTCCAATGTTTCCAAAGTGATGACCAGGGAGAAATTGTCTCTTTTGGCTGCAACATTAGCTTGATTAGTTCTCATGATACAAACTAAAAGGTCATTTGCATTTATATTTCTGTTAATGATCATATGAAAAAACTATTTGTTTTAAACACAACATTGTGTCCATGATTTCTCTCGTGCTCTAAGGTCAGCGCATGTGTGTCATGGGCCCTTTCATTCCATAGCAGAAGGCCTGGATGGGGTTCTGCTCTCACCAGAGGATCAAATAGTAGATGAATCTGGGCAGCATTCAGTTTTTGGCACTACCTGCATTTGTCTTGTTTGATGTTCCTACCCTGAGGAGTGAGAAATAACCATATCCTTTGTCCCCTGTTCATTGTCCTGCCTGTTGGGCTGCAAGAAGCCTCTCCACCCACGCCGTTGTGCTGTACCTCGTGCCATGAGACCCCTATCAAAAGGTTTTTTTGGAGCCCAAACAGTCAAGTGCATCAGTGCAGGGCAGATGTGCCAACACCGGTGGCCCGTGGCCCACCAGGATTATGGCCAAGGTGTGTTTCTGGGGGTCCTGAGAGGTGGAAGAGAGACAAGTGTTGTTCCCCGGGTGATGGTCGCCCCTGCTGCAGGGACAGAGCTGGAGTCTCCCAAGGAGGGCTGCAGTTTGTGCAGATTTTAGGCAGTTTCCTCTTACTTGATGCCTGTATCAGCGGCTCCCCTGTGAGATGAGAAGTCCTTTCCCTGTGGAGCCAGCGATCTGAGGAGACATTTTCTGTCTATGTCTTCTTTTCTACGTCCTGAAACTCAGGTGCTACTAGAAAATCCTTTCTGAAATAAAAAAGCCAGCATAAATGTAAACTATGCAAGTCTCAGGTTTCCATTTATCCTTATAAGGCACATCAGCAGTAGATGTGCGTTCCTGCTAGGCTTATTTATTAAAGAGTTCTGCACGGCAAAGGAAGTATCTCCAGTGTTATTTTCAGGCTCAGTGAACTCCAGAATGTATCTATGAGTTTTCCAGTTCTGATGACATCAGTGTGGAAACGCCAGGAGGGGATCTGTGCGATGGCAGGCAGCTTTCCTGCCACCGCTAATTTACTGTCTTTCTGAGAACCAGATCCTAAACACTTGAAGTATTAACATCATTTCAGCTCTTAAGTAAAGCTAAAGAAGTCTTTTCATCTTTCCGTTGAGTGGCGGGCTCCTTAAGTAGATCACAAGCTTTATGCTGCTTTGTCTGAGTGAGGAAGAAAACTTTAATTGTTCCCATCTTCTAGTGCAGGTATTGATTAATAAAATGTATTAGCAAAGATCTTGGCCTACTTTTTGCACCATCAAACAAGTACTTAATGACTGTATTACTATGAAAATGGCATCACTTTCAAGCATTGAATTTGAGCCCCTTTGTACTTCACTTTCATTTGATTTTTTTTTTCTCTTATCCCATTATGAACAATAAAGTTTCTCCTGTACTTTAATATTATACAGCGGAAGGGAAAGCAGGCGGTGAGTAGCTCTTAGTTGAGGGTACCACACTCGGCCAAGCTGGGAGCCGCGGTGCCTGGGACGTCCCCAGGCAGAAGGATGTGCTGTGGGCTGGGAGGCTCTCTGCAAGTGCAAACCGGTCAGCGAGCAAATGTTGGATGGTAAATCTGTATAATTTACTCTAATTTAGCATTTGGTGGGTAGGAATATTAATATGACTCACATGCTAAGAGGGAGAAGGCGTGTTTATGAGGAACATAACTAATAGGCCTGTGTAAGATAAAGAACGCTGCCTCCCACCTCATTTAATCGTCTTCCGTCCGTTGGGTCCCATTTGTAGAACCTCACTTAATTTACACCCCTTTGCAGCTTCGTAGCTACCTACCAGCCTACCTCCTCCCACCCGAATCCCATGCTCACCAACGTCTCTCATATCTCATGCGTAAAGTGCCCGTATTTTGCAACACTTGCCGAGTGGCAGATGCCATGCGAGTTGCACGGATTTACCACTTGTTGTCAAGGCCCCATAACACTCTCAGTTTTTAAATACATCTTCTCGTATTATAGCTCGGAGTTCTTGGAAATCCTACCTTTTTGTAGCCTCAACATGCAACTTGGCTCAGTCTTGATGAGCCTCTCCAGTTTGTGCCTTGCCAGGCCACAATGTCATACTAAACGCTTCCATTTTAGAGCACTTTGAGCGTTTGTACACAATTGTTAAGCCCTGACAACAACTTGATGCTTTCAATCTTGATGCTTTTATCAGACCTGTCTTTGCCAGTACCTGCTAACACGGTCCAGCCAGGCTGGGTACCGAAGCCAAGCGGGGCTTACGGTGACTGGAACGACAAAGCATTTCTTGCTGAAAAGAAAAGTGTTATTGCAGAACGCTTCATAATCTGTAAATTTGGAATTAAGGCTCAACGTTTTATAGTACCTGTACCGGGAAGTCCCATATCTGTAACTAAAACGTGCACCGTGGTGACAATAACACTTGGATTTTATGCAATGCTTTTATATCCAGTGCTGAAAACTGAGGCGCAGAGGAGTGAAATGAGAGTCCGACTGCCTTCCACGCCAGGGAAAACGTGAAAATATACCCGCAGCTGACTGCTAGTCCGTAGCTGCTGGGCCACACTCGTACCTTAAATGAAATGTGGTTTAGCCCACCTTCGCAGGCGCGCGGTCTGCCGCACCGAAGCGGCTTGGGTGCCACGTTGGGGCGGGAGAAGTGCAGAAACACGGTTGTGTCGCTTAAAATAGCCAGAAAAGGGCCCTTAGTCCTTTCTTGCCGTGTTCCCTTCGCATTCACAAATGTTCGTCTCTGTCTCTCCTTTTTTTTTCCATCCTTCCTAGGGGCGATGACTGACAGATTAATATATGTCTAGCTACGTGTCTTAGAAATCAAAAGGAAGGTGCTGTCAGAATCGCTTGTCAGAAAATGAGATTAGGCACACTTGTCATTTGCTGAGGATTGCAGTCTTTCAGAGATAAGGTTGCATTTAATGAGTGTAAAAAGCCTCCTTGTGAAAAAGGGGGTGGTGCAGGAGAGAGAGAATGATTATTTTTCTGGTGTCAGCTGAGTGCTTTATCATATAACTTGATACTGTGGCACCCTGGCAGGCACTGATAATGGCTGCTGGGGCTATTGCACCTCTCCAGTTGCTCTGCAGCTTCAAAAGTGATGACTTGTTACCTGCTTTTAAACTCTTCTTGGATGTCGAAACCCACTATCCTAAGGGAAAGAAGCAGAAGCACGTACAGTGTGTTTTAAAGAAAGACCTGTGAAAACACACAGCATAAAGGGAATGTGCTAAACGTATAGCCACTTTCCCCAGCAAACTATAAAGAATACTCAGCGGGTTTCAGTGAAATATGGAACTTGTCTGACAAGTGAAGGGTAACTAATGAGAAACAGAGCTGTATCCCACTGAAACCAATTGTGTTTTGTTATGGAAAATATTTATCAAGCTTTTTTTTCATTTGTTGTTTCTCCTAACAGTGCCATAATAACTCCTCTTATATATGTGATTTGGTTTCTCTCATATACATCTCAGTTACTTAAACCTGTAGCGGGGTTGGGTTTTTTTGGTTATCAATTGGATATTACCATATTGTACATGAATATTTTAGGTGAATGTTTCATTCATCAAAGTAATGGTCATTCTTTTGCCAAGTGAATGTCTTTGCACCGTTTAGAAGCTGGCTACATGTACAGATTTATTGTTCATAATGTACTATCTAAATACGAGATGACGGTCAAAAATGGAATTTATCTGTTCAGCAGAAGAGACTCTACATTAGCTAGACGTTTTCGCAATAGTCTTTCTTTACTTGGCATACCTCTTTTAAAATTATCCTTGGAAGAATAGATTTCTGTCATATATTCTCCTCATCAAATGAGATGTGATTTTCATTATTTTGCTTGAATGTTAGAAAGTGACAGAAATTACTTGATTGGTTTATGGTGCTGATTCAGCATTTTCTGGGCTAAGAATGACCTGAAAGACAGAATGGGATTACAGCACGCAATAATGGATGCTTTATTCAGTGATAAGAAAGTCTCTTCTTCTGACTGAGAAGAAGAGAATGAAAAATATTTCTCTCTTATTAGTTGATTCAGTACCCAGATATTGACAGACAAATTAATCTGAAATACTCCTTCAGTTGCGGAACCCGCTAGCCGGTAGAAATTGGGGGAAGATAATGGCCACAGCTTAGAAGTGGTGCATTTATGAAGTGTACTCACAGGAGTGCTAGTGGGTGGGGAAGAATTTATATTTTATCTTCTTCCTTGGTTATAGGATCTTGTAAATGTTCCCGGTTAGACTGTAGTGTAGGTAGCAGCTCCAGAGCCCCGCATGGTCTGTAGGAGCTAGATCCAGCTAACCCGTGTTCCATCACGTATTTAGTAACTCAGACTTCAAGCCACAGGAAGGTATACAGAAGAAGAGGTGAAATGCATGTATTTTCTGATTGAAAAGTTATAGCCAGGAGTCGGCTTGGGGATTCTCGCTCTTCATGGTTGGCAGAGGGAAGGAAAAGACTTCACGCTATTTGGAGAAGCGTGGGGGAGAAACAGCTTCACACTTGTAGGCCAGCAAAGATTTCTCTTTGGTACAGCGAATGGGTTCAGAAAATGATCAAACCTCCTCTAGGTGTGCAAAACGGGGCTAGATTCTGTCCCCAGAAACAGTGGAGACCATTTTTTTATATATGTTTTATAGGACCAGGCCCATAAGGATAGGGAAGAGAGAGCAGCCCTGAGCCCCACTTTTTATCTTTGTTTCCATTTGAAACCAAAATCATAAAACCGCCTGCAGAGCGGTTGCCTTGCTGTTCCTCTAAATGAGAATTCCAGCTTTTATGCTAATTCAGTTTCAGGTTTCTTTGAACCTGCAGTTTATGGGCCTCTGCTTAAAACTGCAATCTGTTCTGCATAAAAGAAGGGATTACAAAGTGGTTTAGTTTTGCAAATGCTGCAGAAAAATAAAAATAATAAAAAAGTTGCACTGTCATTAATGCGCCCTCGCAAAAGTTTTCTGCTTTGTCAAATAAAAAGCTCTACTTACGTTGAGAACTTGCCCAGTGATGCTATATAGTCCAGCGTTTCCCTCTAAAAGGTGCGTTTACTTTTTGCATCGCCTTTTCCCCTGCCTTACCTCAGCGGAAGGCTCACGCACGCTCTGTCTCCGCTCGAAGGGCCGTGGAGAAAGCGTGGCTTTCGTCCGCTGCCGGGAGCCCGCACGGCAGCGCCGAGCCCGGCCTGCTGGCAAAACCTGGCCCCGCCACCATCTCCCTTTACCAACATCTGTTGCTACCTTTTTACAGCATCAGCCAGCGGCGATTTTGTCGTTGTTTAGGCCACGCTCAAGAACAGGTCCTCTTCTTGAACCTCTTTCAAGCATTAGAGTTTAAGGACTTTCTGGCTGGGACGCTATGCCGCGGCTCGCTGTTCAAAGTCATAAAACTCCGCTGATGGCTCCATAAATTCTTTTCTTGGGGAAAAGAACCTGCGGCTCTTACCCAGTGATGGACAAAATTATGTATGTTTTCAAAGCGTTACAGAGGGCTTTACAAGGCACCGTAATCACGCTCCAGACTCAGACACCACTGTGTCTTCTGGAAAGATTAGCAACTTAATGGAAACATAAATGTTTCCAGTCTTTCACAGAATACCAAAGAATTGGAATATTCAGTTTTCACGTTGCCAGGAAAAAGCTGCAGAACCTTCCAGGTGAGGTGAGGTTTGCCATAAATAATTTAATCCAATATAATCTGCTGTAATTTCAATATTCATTTGCTCCTTGTGCCAGAGATGGGTAATTCTTCTTTGGAATTACTCTACGACTTGGAAACAAATGTCTGCTGCTTTGCCTGCCGTCTAGGCCGCTTTAGGTCAATTTTATAAAATGGTTGGATCTGAAAACCTCTTTCAGAGAGTGAAAGATCTTGAAATCACTTTTGATCCAAGTTCAATGCACTTCATTTGGCTGTTGTGGCAGAAGCAAATGTCGACACTGACAGAGACCACAGACAGATGAAAAAATTCTGGCAAGGTCCCACATAGATAAGAGACAGAAGGTTTCAAAAACCTATCCCGGCATATCCTACAACACGAGAAAGTATTGCTGTCAAGAGAGGGGGAAGCTTGATCCAAAGGCCATTGAAATCACTAGGAGGGGGTGGTGGGGTTTGTTTTTTTTTCCTTTGATTTCATTTGGCTTTGGGTGAATTCCTAAACTCCAAACTTCTCATTCAGAATTATAAAACGCCTTTTGTGCCTGTATAATGTTCTAGTAGGAGAACAGAGGTCCTCTACTTATCTCTAAGGCATGAATAATGAACGTAATGAGGCCCACAGCCCTGCCAATAAACCTTAACAGCCCTAGGGAGAGGAGTAGGTAAATGCATTCTGATTTTGTGCATGCTGAGATTTCAGGTGGGGCATGTGGTTAACATTTGGAAAAATCCAGTACAGACAAGCCTGTAGTCTAATCCAGGCTAAATTTATCAAATTAAAGTCTTGTGAGGAGTCTAGGCTTTAATTAGACCAGTTCTTACCATGCCGAGATGTAGAAAGTTTTGACCGAAGTGCTCATAGAATGTATGAGCTGCCACACCTTAATCTGCGCATTTAATTCCTCGTACAGCCTCGCCATCCGTGCAGTCCCCGACTCCTCCGGTTGTTGTGCAGAGAACACTCTGCCGGTTTAATGACTTTTTATTAACTTATTTTTGGTGGAGACTGAAAACTGCGCTTAAGCCATGCGTTTCCTTTGCTGAGCTCATGAAGTAGCCGATCGACTGCGATAGCTTTTGGCCGCTTTCCACTGTTCGTTCTAGAAACTAGACACGAAGCCGTCTCGGTTGGGTTTCTACAGGAGGAGATGGCAACCACCTCTCGGACAGCACAAGATGACTCTTTGCAATATATATTTATTAGGAGATGCAAAAACAGGTGAGATTTTAACAGCCAAAGTCCATGCTCAGATACCTAGTGGAAATCTAGGGATAACCCTGCTAAGGTGGACAGCTTCAAAGAACACTTACTTCCATTGCTGTCACCAGGATCTGAAGCTGGCCACAATTTTTTAAGTTTCTCGTGAAGACTATTTGTCACAGTTTCACCAAAGCGTTCCCACTCCTGATCAGACACGTGGTGAAAGCACCGTAGTGTTTGCAGCCACGGTCTGAACGTGGGGCTGCTGTTGTGGATGCGTTCGTCTCCTGCTTGTCGTTGTCATTCCCGTCATGCGTCTTCCCACGTAGTTGTCCCGGTGGAAGCCACTGCAGTCAGTGCAACTGCACCTCAGATACCAATTTTGGAAAAGCCACGAAGTAATGCCAAGGAGGAAAACTGATCTTAAATGGGTCGTACAGCGATGGAACGAATGAGAAATATTGTCATAAAATCCTGTAGTTCTACATCAGTAATTGGTAGGAAGGCTTTCTGAGGAGTTTTTCCTTAAGTATAGTCTTTCTACTTGTGTGGACAGTTCACACCACGCTTTCCCTCCTTCCCCTCTCGTGCTGTCGAAGTAATGCCAAGGAGGAAAACTGATCTTAAATGGGTCGTACAGCGATGGAACGAATGAGAAATATTGTCATAAAATCCTGTAGTTCTACATCAGTAATTGGTAGGAAGGCTTTCTGAGGAGTTTTTCCTTAAGTATAGTCTTTCTACTTGTGTGGACAGTTCACACCACGCTTTCCCTCCTTCCCCTCTCGTGCTGTAGCGTGTGCTGCGGGCAGGGCCTCCGGCGCCGCTGCAGCCTTTTTCCCCGGTCACTGCGCCAGGGGAACTGCGCAGCGCCATGCACCCACCCCGGGGCTGGGCGAAGGACAGTCCCTCTTCATCTCACACCATCCACGCCCCGTCCCCGAGGCGAGCTCGGAGCTGGGCCAGGACATGAGTGCGTCTTCCAAAGCTCCCCTTGGATTTTGGGTGCGTGACGCTTCTCCTGGGTCAGGTGAGGCCAACCACGCGCCCACAGCCGCTGCTCTGCTTTTGATTTCTGGCTGGTGTAGGTAGTTCCCATCTGCTCCTTAGGAGAGTCGCCTCCTCCAAGGCTGAGGTGAGCCGGGTCTGTCAACCCTGTTTCTGAGGATTTAGCCCAAATCTTAGTGGAGCCCACTGGAGTTTAATTCCATTAGCTCAGTATTGATTTGAAACCAATTCCACGATTTGAAATCTTGAAAACACTCCCTGGGCAAGGCCTCACG
>NW_010562131.1:0-299 GCF_000687285.1 Phaethon lepturus | reverse complement strand
CCCATCGGACCTATCTTAGCGCCTAGTCATCGCCCGGGAAACATCTCGTTGCACGGGGATACCACAAACGTAACTGGTGCTCATCTCCAGAGCAGCTTGGTTTATAGGAGACTCCGCTGGGCGCCAACTGCCGTGCTTCGGTGAATCATCATTTATATAACCACGTATCTGTGCATGTATTTTCTGCGGTGGCTATTACTAATGGCGTGTGGCGCTTAAGAAAAACCTGCGGGGATGAGGGAATCCATTGCCCGTTGACGATAACATTTGGTGCTTGAACTGGAGTTGGGCGAGTCTCC
>NW_010562130.1:0-1481 GCF_000687285.1 Phaethon lepturus | reverse complement strand
CGACCGGACAGAACACCACGGCGGGCCCCAGCCCGTGGTGAATTTCAAAGAAGATCTGAAGCCCACCTTTGTGTGACTGGGAGTGCCCCTGCCCCACAGGCAAGTGCCCTCCCGCCCCTGAAACGCTGCGTGTTTTCAGTGATGCTACAGCCACGAGTCCTTCTGAGGGATGCGTCTTGCTCCGGCATCTGGGAGTCGGGAATAAATCTTGCCCTGCTCCGGGTTGCTGTGTCAGCCCCAGCCTGGTCAGTGGTGACTGCAGACCCTGTTTGGCTGAGAGGTGGGTTGGCAGCGCTCGGGGAGGTAGCAGTGGTGGTTTTGTCCCGGCTGCTCCAGGCAGCTGCCTGCACCCTGCAGATACCGTGTCCGTTTGTCCCGGTGCCGGCAGCGGAAAGACTGGGGCTGGGTGGCCTGTGAGAGCCCAGACTTCATCATCTCAGAGGAGGGGATGGGGAGCAGCACCGCATCTCGGAAACGTGTGTGGCGTGTTGCACAGAGCAGACGGACAGACAGACAGCGGACTCCTTCCCCGAGGCTGCAGATGCCGAGCCTCCCACCAGCATCACACCCAGCTGGAGATGGGAGACAGACGGACGCCAGGAGCGATTGCAGGCTGCCGCTCGCCTGGGGCACACTGCTCCCCTGGCAAAGCAAGGACCTCGGAGTGGGGAGCACGCAGGAGACTTTCGGGGCAGGTTTTTTTCGGTAGCATCTGAGTGAGCAAGTGGAGTCCAAAGGTGACATCCCTGGAGGTGTCTTTGCATTTTGTGTAGTCAGTTGCACGGTCGCAGGTGAGACTCAGGTCAGAGATGAAGGGAAAGACAAGCTAGCAATCGTAAAAGAGGATCTGAAAAGGCTTTTCTTCTCTTTTTTTTGCCTTGTTTTTCTGGGTCTTGTGCCCTTCTGTGTGCTGTTGTATGGATGACACAGTCTGGAATGAGGTTTGTTTAAATTAATATGGTCTGTTTAATTTTTATCTTAGAAATATCACAAACAGTAAATCCGGTGTGCCCGCTTTTGTTGGGATATTTGTGAAGGCATTTCAGTGTATTGTTGCCTCCACAGGAGAGGTTTGGGATGCTGAGACCTGACACCCAGTTGCATAAACAAATGCTCTGGAGAAAGACTGTGTTAAAAGGATGGGTGACAGGAATCCCAAACCCTGTTTTGAACAGCGTACGTTAGCACTGCCCTCTCCATTATCCTTTATCATGGTGAAATCCCTCACTGCTGTGTCCCAACAGCATTCCCATAGCCCCTCTTCATTCCCGAAATGAGAACACCCCAAAGGGTGATCCCAGTTTTCTTTTTGTCACCTTTAACTAACAGAAACCAGTACCTTTAACAGAAACCAGTCTCCTCCTTTTTTTCTTTCCTTTTTCCTTTTTCTTTTTTTTTTTTTTCTTTTTTTTCCCTTCCTTTCAGAGCTGCCTGAGCACTTAGGGCCCGGGGCTGCCTGGGAGGCTCTGGCCTGGGTGAAA
>NW_010562129.1:355-1166 GCF_000687285.1 Phaethon lepturus | reverse complement strand
CCGGGCACCGACCCGGCCGGGGAAGGGCAGGTTTTAGCAGCTTCGTTTGCTGCTTAATTGTTGCCATCAGCAGCAGATGAGCGCGGAGGGTGTATTTTTACATTCTCTTGCTTAAGCATCAGTCCGGGTGGGTGTTGGGAGGCTGGTGGGGATATTTATATTGCAGTCCTGACAAAATCTGCGTGTGGAGGAGCTCTGTAAAATATACAGAGCATTATTTTTGTTCAAACAGTGCGTTTTTAAGCAAAGGGAACGTATCAAACGCATCCAGTGCGGCAGAGACATATGGGAGCTGAGGGCTTTTAAAAATCTCCAGATCCAATCTAGGCTTTTAAATGCAACTTGCCCCGTGACGGCGCTGCGGCTGCAGCGGGGTGAGCAGGCAGGGACGTGGCAGCAGCTGGCAGGACTGTGAAATTAGGGCTCTGGCCTCATCCTCCCCCTTCCCCGTCATTAGGGTCCAGCCGATACCTTTAATGGGGTTCCCGTAATGAAAGTGTAGGAGTAGCATGCAATATCCAAAGAGCTAAAATGCTCTCCCGGGCTCCGTGCAGCGCTGCTGTAATACAGCTTATTGGTATTTCAGCCTTTGTCAAACATTCAGCACTGGGAAATGATGTGGAGGGATTTTCGGGCTCGTGGAGGGTGTGGGAACCCTTCCCCGTGCTCCCATCGCCCTCCGCAGCCCGGTGAGGCCACCAGCACTGCAGAGATCACCGTCCCGTAAGAACAGCCATCCCCTGGACCAAAACCAGCAGCAAATTGCCTTTCCAGAAGGCAGTTGCCTTTCCACACCCTTGGCCACCAGCCT
>NW_010562129.1:0-323 GCF_000687285.1 Phaethon lepturus | reverse complement strand
CCAAACCCGGCAGCAATGTGCCTTTCCAGAAGGCAGTTGCCTTTCGACACCCTTGGCAACCAGCCTGCCTCATCTCCAGGCCCAAGCAGCAAATTTGGCTGCTCCTTTGGTCCAGGCTTTGCATGCACGCTCTCCCTGGAGCCTCAGCCTCTCCAGCCTCATGGGGCATCACGTTGGCCTCGGCGCATCCCAACGGGAGAGTCCAGCTGTGCCCTCCTGCATCCCTCCATCCCCCAGGATGCTCCCCAAACGCTGCCTCCAGCCAGGCGCCCCTCGGCGCCCTGCCCTGGGGGGTTTGGGTGCTGGGAGGGTTGCTGATGCTG
>NW_010562128.1:5111-8639 GCF_000687285.1 Phaethon lepturus | reverse complement strand
ATCTCGTCGGTCCCGGCGTGACAGGGACGGCCGAGGGTGCGGAAGCGAGGGTTTTCCGTGGCTTTGCCCGGGCTACAATCACAAGCCTGCGAAAATAGGGCTGGTTTTTATTGTCCACCACCTTCTTGGGATAGAGGCCTTGCTTCGGACAATGAGGGCAGGCTTACCGTGTCGCCGAGGCGCTGAGTAACTCTTGTATCTTAAACCAAGCTCGGCTTTCTTCCCAGGAGTGCGCTACGTGCTTTTGTCAGGTGCACTACCATAGTCAGAAGCTTCTGCACAGGTGGTACCGTGGTCAGCTGCGGTACATACAGCTTGTCGCTGCAGCTTGTGTCAGCAGGACCGTGGGGCAAGGCAGCAATTAACAGAACAGACCTGACATGTAGAATCAATGCTTTTCTCTCAGCTTGAAAAGCAAAAACGAAAGAAAGGTCATTAAACCTTCTTACTCTTGCCATTGTAAATCCTAAGGATGTTAGCTCTCCACAACAGATGAAATGGAGAATTTGTGTAATCACAGATGAAATGGCTGAGTTAAGCTGTTGGGCATCATATATTGACTTTCTCAGACTTTTATTAGGTATAACAAATATTACAATAAACTTGTAGATTAGTAGCTACAGCTAGAAGGATAAAGGAGGTAGTAGGTGGGTTTCTGTAAATTTCTAGTGGCTTTATTACAGTGATTTATTGATACATTTCTTCTAACCCCCAGACAAGTAGAAACACTAAGTGTGTTTCTTTGCTTACAGCTAAAGACAGCACACATTTCACCCTTGTCTCACCATGCTTGTATCTGCCCATCCAGCATACTGGAAATGCTTTTATCAAGGTTTTACTCTGAGGAAAGGGAAAACTTTTGTTTCTCTGCCTCATCTGAGCTCTCCCTCCTGTTAAATCAAACATAAGCTCCGTGGTGTTACTTCCAAGGACTTCCACATCTCATCAGTTCTCACTCACTGTTGAGAAATCAGCACTTGGCTCCCAGTCATCTCAGAATGCCATCCTTGACTGCATAGGTAAAAGTCCTTGACTTCTTGCCTGCTGCCCGTCATTCTTGGGATGAGTTCTTCTGAAGTGTTTGGTAAACATGTATTATCCTTCTTCAGACCCTTTCTTAAAATGTGTTGCTGTGATTTCAAAGGTAAAGCAATAGGTGCATATTTTCTTTCCTTCTTCTGATGCTATTCTTTGTTTATTTTATCCTCATTTGAGAATATCGGCTCTCTTAATATCACAAAGTAGTGTGTGGTTTTGCAGATGAGAATTTTTCTCCAAATTTTCAACTTCTATTAAAACTATTATTTACCAACAAAATGCCAAATTGATAATAGTTCTGAGAGTTAGTCAATGGCCAGTTTGTCTCCAGATGCTAGCAAAACCTGCAGAAAAATCTTAGTTAGGCTTCTGAATGTCATCCCGTAAACAGGAAGATTCTCGTGAGTATCTTATGGGGATTAGTGAGGTAGCCCTTACAACAATGAAAGACAAAACCCCATATTTGTGATGTTCTTTACAAAAACAATTAAGAACAAGGTGCTTGTTTCTGAAAAGTATCATATTTGTGTAGTGTTTACAAAGCAGAGTATGTTAGAAAAATCATGTTGCATAAGTTTTTTATGAGATGGTTTTGAAGGCAGAAATAGATTAACCATTTTGGTCACATAGCTAGTAGAGAACAGGAAGAGTTGGGTACTGTTGAAACTAACAGTTTTTCTGGGAAAAAAAATGCTTAAGTCCTGCAGGCTGTCAAAAGGTATGGGCTTTCATTTTTAAAGTGTGCCTGCCTTTGTTGTGGCTGATGCTGTCTACAAAAGACTCACACCTGTTTTGTCAGGTGTGACAAAAATCTTCCCAGTGATGTTGGACTGTATTTGGCCTCCAGAGCAGTGACCCCTTGCTTGAACAGCCAGCTTTCTGCTGTTGTGTCACATCAAGTGCTGTGCTTCTCACAGGGCTTGCTGGTGGAATGTGCTAGTAGGCAATTCAGCTCCTAAATTCCTACTTGAGGTTAACTGGGTGATGACAGGCTTTGTTGCGATGCAGCTCAAGTTCCTCTATGAAATGTGCTTGCTTGTGTTACTCAGAATGATTGTATTGCCTCAGGTACTTCAGAAACTGCAAGTGCTACACAGTTCTTGGAGAGTGGATTTCCAGAAATAGCAGTAGACCTTTCACCTTCTCAGCCTGTTAAAGAAGCTTACTACTTTCACTGAACAGACGTGACGCCTGTCTGTCCAGTGTCAAAAGAATGAACTCTTGTCTCCAGCTGTTCAAACAAACAATATCTTTGTTGGAAAAACTCGTGAATATATTGTTGACAGGATGACAAATCAGTCATGTACTTCCTAAAGAGCGCTTTCAGCCCGAAGTTCCTTTCAAGTTTATATTGCAGATTACATCTTTATTTCCAGTTTGTCCTACTGGATGCTTGTTCTAGTTGCCATTTGTAGTAATGTACAAAATTAGGTGATCAGCCTTTTATCATATTCTGATCTCCAGTGGCCCAGTTTACTGTGTAGTCGTCCACTGCAATGCTATGCTGGGATGCCACAGTTCACTCTCTTGGTGCCAAATGCCAATAGCATTTTCTGCCAGAAAACAAATGGAGGGAATTGTTTAACTCTGCATGCAGTCCCTGGGTTGAACTCTACTGAACTCAAACTGGTTGAACTCCAACTGGTTGAACTTCACTACTGTGGAGCACAATTATGCTGTGCTTAACTCTGTTTTCTGGGTTCTTTCTGAAACCCTACAAAATCTGGTTATATGCAGTATTAGTTTGTAAATTCTTACTTGGACAGTTAGTGCCTACCCCGGGGAATCATGTGTAATGGAAGCAGTAGTAATACAGACTGTAAATTCTTCAGGTTTGCTTTCACTTATTTTTTGTGTTGTTTTTTTTTTTTTTTTGTCCTCTCACAAATTATTCCAGAAAATTCATCTAGTAAAACTAAAGTGAAAATTCTGAAACATATTTGCTAATGTGCAGAAACAGCATAGTATGAGATTGATGGGAAGTCTTACATTGTCTGATCCATGTTTTTGAAAAGCTGAAGACAGAAAGAAACTATTGTTCTTTCCATGTAAGCTTGTCTAACGTTTCATATAGGACAATATTAGGTTAAATACAATGTTTGTTTTAAACAGTTGTTTTCAAAACAAATGCACTTTTAAAAAAATGCATTTTCTTAATTAAAAACTTTATAGGCTAGCAGTTCTCAGAACTCATGCATCCATCTACCAGTTTTGTTGTAAGCTAATAGCATTTTCTGTTATCCTTTGGAGTTTTCACTGTGACTCAGTTGTCTGAGAAGTGTTTGTAGCTATTTCAAATGTTATTTAAGTGTGAAATTTCACAGAAGGTAGGGCCTTGGTCCTGCATGCCTTGAGACCATACATGTTCTTTACATTTTGAAGTAGATGATCAGAGGTCTCTATCTGAGGCAGTCATGGAGTTCTTATTAGTTGGATAAAACTGCCTATTCACTCCTAAAAGAAAGCAACCCCCATAATTCAGCATTGGTC
>NW_010562128.1:0-5089 GCF_000687285.1 Phaethon lepturus | reverse complement strand
TCAGCAGGAGCAAAGTGGTTGTTCAGTTGAATATTTTCTGTTGCAGAGGTAATATCTCACTAAATAATTGTTTTAAAGATTTCGTACCTAACAAAAAATGACGGTAAAAGCCACAGTACAGTTTTGCACTTAATGTCATGTAATGACAACTGCTAGCTTCAGGAGACACCAAGAACCCATTGTGCCAAATGAGGCTTGCTCAATGTATGGTGTGGAAGGCATTTTTTGTAGGCTGCTGATGCTGGTAGGCTGCTTGTGGATACAAAGAAGTTACTGCATGTTTACAGGGAATCACATACTACCTGTTTTGCTATGGTTTCTCATATAGGAACTATTCTCACTTAATAAAGATAAAGTAACATGGTAGGATGGTCCATTGCCCACATATGGATTAGAGGTAAGAGTTTGCATGCTGGCATTTATTATGCAGAGGCTGATGTGGTAATTTGTAGATTGTCTTTGGAACGAAAGAGCCAGTAGCTGGTGAATTTGTAACTGGAGTTTGATGCACTTTCCTGGCCACCTTGTCTGCCTGTGTACATGCTCTTGCAAACTAGATGCTGTGCTGAACACTGCTCTTAAACTGCCCAGGCTTTAAGGTGTTTGTGCTTTTGTCACAAATGTAGAGGAGGGTTACTTGGATGCCTACATCTGAGTAATGTCTCTGACTGGGAGATCTGTTAAAACTGCAGATTCACTGTCAACAGCCTTTTCACCAAAGAGCTGACCAGTAAGGCTGGGGCTGCATTGAGACATCTTACTGAACCAAGGAAAGACATACCAGTGACAGAAGACAGTGACCTGAAACAGGAAAGCATACATGAAACCTCGTTTCACACAAAAGTACCAATTCAAAAAAACTCTTTTTAAAGTTACTGGTTAAAAACTCTAGCTAAAGAAACAGGTAAAATGAAGGATCGATAAAGCATGAAAAGGGAACCATTGCAGATGGCATTTCAGTGGGAGACTAGCCTTCCTTCAGCTTGCTGATCACTTTTCCAGTCCATAGTTTAAAATACATTCACAGAGATGTGGTGTGGATAAACCTATAAAAAGAGGAAAAGGTTGAGTTCTGATGTCCCAGAAATATGTACCAGTGCATACATCCACATCAGGATTCAGACTGACTCCTTCTTGTCTTTCACCGTACCTGTCTCTATTGAATGCATCGTGGTAGGACCTTACTGCTGCAAGAATTGGAGCCTTGAATATGTATAGCAATAGGAAATAATTTTACTTTGAAGTCCAGTTATCTTTTACATACACTTTTTTATAAGTAATCCATTTTATATTGATCTAATTAAAGCTTTTCAACACTTTATTTTCCATACCTGAGTAGAATTGGCAACATTTGAGTAACACAATTTCAGGGTAACAAATCTATGAATTAATGCAGACTATAGTTTGGGTTTATATACTGTTTTTCTCTCTTTTATTGCAGGATGGACGCTTGACATTTTATCCAGGAAATCAGACTGTGGATTTGCCTTTCATAAATTTTATGAAAAGATATGGCACTGTTTTTCTCAATGCTTACACTAATTCTCCAATTTGTTGTCCTTCCCGTGCAGGTAGGACCAAGCAAAACATCAGAAAATACTTGCACGTATCAATTTAAATGTGTGGTAATGATGGGAAGTTTCAAAGGACTGAATATTGGGGGATTTGTTTTGGTTTTCAGTAAGACCCATTTTTTTTATTTGCATCTGAATTTATACAGTATTCTCATGTTTGATCTGTTTCTCTTTGCTGTTTCTCATGTGTCGTGGTTTAGCCCCAGCCGGCAACTAAGCACCACGCAGCCACTCGCTCACTCCCCCTCCCGCAGTGGGACGGGGAAGAGAATTGGAAAAAAAAACTTGTGGGTTGAGATAAACATGGTTTAATAGGACAGAAAGAAAGAAGGGAACACCAATGATAATAGCAACACAGGAATGTACAAGAACAAGTGATGCCCAATACAGCAATTGCTCACCACCCCGTGATCGACAGCCCGTCCCCGAGCAGCGATTTCCACCCCCCGGCCAACTCCAGTTTATGTACTGGGCGTGACGTCGGATGGTAGGGAATATCTCTTTGGCCAGTCTGGGTCAGCTGTCCCGGCTGTGTCCCCTCCCAGCTCCCCGTGCACCCCCAGCCTGCTCGCTGGAAGGCCAGCACAAGAAGCTGGACTGTCGAGCTGGATTGTCCTTGACGGCTCAGCAACAACCCAAAACATCAGCACATTATCAACAGTTTCTCATCCCAGATCCAAAGCACAGTCTCATACTAGCTTCTGTGAAGAAAACCAGCTCTATCCTGGCTGAAACCAGGACATCATGTTTCTTCCTTTTTTTGTTCTCCTTTTTCCAGCTACATGTGAGCTCCCAAATCTTTTTGCAAACTTCACTGAAGCTTCAGTATCATTAACAAAATCTTCCGGATTTGTAGAGAAATTGCCAGTTTGTCTGCTGCAGTGCTGAAGCTGCATTCAGAACTACTTTCCTTTCCCAAAACAAAGTTAATAAATCTCTTTCCTGTTCTCAGGAAAAAGTATTAAATAAAAACAGCTGAATAAATTGGTGGCTGTTAGCACAGCCTTCTGATGACATTTATTACAAACACTCTGTTAAATACATAATGTATCCTTCAGTAGCTTTAAATGAATGCTTCAGTGTTTTTCTTCGCTTGCTGAGATCTTTGTCCTGTGTGCAATTTCACACTTGCAGAATTTGCAGGGAAGTTAGAAGGAAGCTATATTCCTGAATCAAAGGATACATCTTAAAGCATTTCTAGCCCTTTCAATTGTTGCAAAGACCCTCCAGAGGTGATGTAAATGAAATTTCATCTATACCTGAAAGGGAGATCTGTCTTTCTTAAGCATACATTGGAAGAAGCAACCTGTCCTGACTGCAGCAGGCACAGGCTGTCAGATTTAGTCTTAGTGTTTAGTATTCCATTTATTGATAACCTAGTCCCCTTTTCTGTTTCTCAAGGTCACATTTTAAGGGTGTGAGATTACGTGAAGATGCTGTCACTCTTGTTTTATTTTTCTTGATTTTTGAGTGTGTCAGACAGTCTTTGTTGCTGAGAACAATAACCTTGCATTAGTTTATTTAATTTTAAGAAGTTTTGTGGAAATAGCAGCTAGTGCTCCCAGTGAGGAAGAGGCTGCATGATGAATTCAACAATTCATCAATTCTGTTTAGCATTTTAAGTAGTCCATCAACAGCATCGTGATCACTGATCAGTTATCACAAGTGTAGCTCTGAGCCAGCGGGACATCTCTTATTTAGCCAGTAGCTTGGAGACCTGCAAGGAACGGAGGGTACATCTATTGTGGAGGTGTCAGGAATGATACTGGAAGAGATGGTGGGAAGGAGGGCTTTGGGGTGGGGAGGGTGGGAGTGTTGGCATGGTGTGGGGTTGACACACTGTTTGTACTTACAGGATACTTCCATTGCTTATGGAACAGCTTAGTTTTGGTTTAGGACTCTCTTTGACCCTAAATTAGTATTGGGAAGAGTGAACAATTCTCAACAAGCTGCAAAGAAACACACGAATTTGCTAATTAAAACTTTCCTTATAGTTCCTTTGCAACTCTTCCCATGGTTTCATTTCTTATTCAATAATGTCGCTTTGTTTCTACAGCTGAGAGTGAAGTAGATTACTTTAAAAGGATAAAACTGAGAGCACACAGTATTTATAAAAATAATATACCCTAATTCCCTCCACAAATATACTTATCTTTAAATTCACATTAAAATGTAACTGAAGGGGAGAAAATACTCTAGAACACATGCAAATACATGACTCTCTCATCACGATCTGTAGTACCATGGCATTTTCTTTCTCCAATCAATAAGAATATTTCCTGATCTACAGAAAACCTTTATTTAATAATTGCATAGCACCTGGAAAGATGGTACCTTCTTCTATGATTCTGGGGATTATTCTAGTAAACATTGTTATTCATATTGATGATGAAAATAAGATTTGGAAGAATAATAGTTTTTATTCCCTGCTCTATTGGATCACAATGTGGACTTTTTACCTCTAAAATAATGAGAAGATTGATCCCTTCTCAAGTATATTTAACTTACACTTTCATAGGAAGTACCACTTTCTCATCAAAAACTGTGCCTCTTGGATTTGTTTTGTTTTGTTTTATTTTCCAGCTATGTGGAGTGGTCTCTTCACTCATTTAACAGAATCTTGGAATAACTTCAAAGGTCTAGATCCAGATTATGTAACATGGATGGATCTTATGGAGAAACATGGCTACCACGCACAGAAGTATGGGAAATTGGACTACACTTCTGGACATCATTCAGTAAGGTAATCAGACAGATTCTTCTGCTATGAAACGGACAGGAGGGAGTAAGTCATGTAATGGTCTGGCAAATGGTTTCTGTGTCTGATTGAAATGGTACTAGCTTTAATACAAAAGAAATTGAGAAACTGTGTTAGGAACCTAGCAGGGGTCTGTCCTGCAACTTTATGCAGAAGCAAGCATATCCCGTGCAGATACACTTTGGCTTTTACCTGTAGCTGCAAGATGAATATCAAGACTCTGGTTTTGCCCAACATGAATGAGGGCTATTTTTGATCATTGATGTTGCTCCCTAAGTGAAATTCATAATCTGTTTTTGCCTTGTCTTGAGACTTGCTGGCTTGATTTTACTAGCAGTGCAGGAAAAGCAGAACAGAGAAACATATCTGATGATAGTTGAATATTAAATCTAGCATCACAAAACATGAGGTGGTTGGGGGGTTTTTTGAAGGTCATATATTTTCACATATTCATGCTGTATTTCCTGTTCTGTAAAGCTTTCTTTTAAAAAAAAAAAGTGAGGAGAATTACAGCAATTTATGAAAAATACTTAAAATTTAGAGACTAACTGGGTTATGTTAAAAAAAATAATAAGTGTAACTGAGCATAAGGAGGATCCAGGGAACTACAGGCCTGTTGGTCTGACCTCAGTGCCAGGGAAGGTTAAGGAGCAGATTATCTTAAGTGCCGCTACATGGCACGTACAGGACTATACGGCACATACAGGACAACCAACGGGTCAGGCTCAGCCAGCATGGATTTATGAAAGGCAGGTCC
>NW_010562127.1:0-10113 GCF_000687285.1 Phaethon lepturus | reverse complement strand
CGAACCCTCCTCTACCGATAAGTGCCTTTCCCACCGCGGGCTGCCACGGCTACTGTAAACCTTGACCGAGCCCAGTTTTCCTGAGCTTACACGACAGAGCGGCAGGCCAGAGGAGATGGATGGCTTTATTTTTGTTAAGAACAAATCTACAGATGTCGGTTTTAACCAAAAAAGAGGGGGGGGGGATGGGGACGACACAAAAAGAAAAAAAAAAAAAGCTCTGCGGGTGATTGAGAGGCAGTGGGAGGGGGAGAAAGAACAGTCCAGAGATACGTACAGACAAGTAATATATACAAAGTGCTTAAAAATAACGCCGGTGGGAGCTGACATCATGTGTTTACTGATGGCCTGCTTCTGCCCGGCTCTGTGTAATCGTGGAAAGGCCAGCAGGGCACACGGGGCCTCACCCCACCACCACTTCGCTCGGAAGACGCTCACGGGGCCAGTTTACACCAGAGAGCAACTACTGCCCGCAGGCAGGGCCCAGGGACCCTCCCGCTAGAGACAGGGCCAGAAATCCCGGAGGGGGGATACCGAGGGATGCTCAGTCTTGCACGCCCCGTCGAGGGACTGGCATCCTCCACGGATCGCTGCCTGGGGGCGAGGGAGTCCCACCTGGGGACCACAACCTGCCTGGCAGCTCAGTCCTCTCTCCAAGCGGTTCTTCACCCCACCACCACCCCTCGCCACTTTGAACAGAACCAACAAAATCTGTCCTTGGACACCTTCGTTAGGAGTCATCTCGTTCCAAACTGTGTCCTAACCACAAGGCCTCTAGAGGAGAAAATGGTGAAAGAACACATCCCCCAAGCAACAGCCTTTTTCTTCGGCTTCATCTGAGGGGCTGTTTTTAGATCCATGATGGAAAGAGCAAGGGCAGATATCCCAACTGAGGGAGAAGCAGAGAGCATCGATGGTCTAAATCCATTATCAGACCCGGCACAGGGCCAGCACCCACAAACTCCTGAATCTTTTATCTTGGAATATCTGCTCCTTCATTTGGTTTCTCTCCCCCTCAGTTTCCACAGCTGGAAGCGGGACGATGGTGCAGCCCTGCGCTAGCGTCACATCGCAGATGCGTTAATAAACAAACGCTTGTAAAATGTTCTAAGTGGAACCTGGAGCACCACTTTGGGGAGGGAGAGAAAAGCAGTGACATTATTTTAAACAGAAAGCCCTGTGCCATAATGTCTTTGCTCTGTTTGCAAAACATAAACCTCCCATACATCACAGCTTCGCTGAGGGGCGAGCATCCGAAGAGGAGGTCCTTCCAACAAAACGTTATTCCTTGTAGACCTCAGTACAGATGGAAAACGTCTACATAAAGCCACTGCTCTCAATCGGCCCACTGCTTTCCCACCTCACAACTTTCTCACACGCTGCACATGCCAGGGTACTACCTGGTAAAGCTCCCAGCTAGCAGCAAACGAGATATTTCACTCTCGGACTCATCCAGTCGATGGCAAGAGGCCGCCAGCACGGCTGGCGAGCAGCCAGGCGTTATGGTGTGTTTGTGTGCGTCAGCCGCAGATACCTGACTACCAGGAAATGGAGTGAGACCATCAACTCATTACACATAAGCCATCAGATGGTAACAACTTTCAGTCACTGGTATTGACTTGAGCTGCAGTTGAAAAGGCACTGGTGAGATGAAAGGCTCTGTATCCCATTACTAATCCCCTGAGCTATCCAGTCCCCCAAATTTTGTGGAAGTTTTAAGTTTCACCATGAAATGTTCATAAAATGAAATGCACATTTGTTGCCAGCTCTACTTATTCCTATCCAAGCATTCCCTCAAATTCCCTCCCTGGAAGCATTAGCAGCAAAGGCTCTCCGCTGCTGCTGGAGGCTACTCCGCCGCTGCCCAGCGCTCCCGCTGCTCTTCTCTCCAGAAACCCTGGGGCACTGGGGTGCCCGTCAGCCCGTGATGACCCCCTTAGCTATCTACAGCAGAGCAGACATTTCCCAAAGGGCTACCGAGAAGTTAAAGCCTTTCTACAAACACGCTCAGGGCCACAGAAGGGTCCGGGCCCTGCGTCTGCAGAAGTGTCCAACTCGCGCTTGCTGGTTAAGGCCACGCCGCCCTCGGCACCCTCTGCCCCACCAGCAAACGTGCTCTACCACACCAGCAAACGTGCTCTACCACACCAGCAAACGTGCTCTACCACACCAGCAAACGTGCTCTACCACTCGCACAACGGCCGCCGCCGCCGCGCAAGCAGCGAGTCGCGATTGCGTGCGTCATTCATCAGGGAATCTCGCTCGCATTTTGGAGGCCTGTGTCATCCAGCTGGACTCTGGCAGAGGGCTGGGAACAATGTGGGAACACAGGCAGAAACATTCACGTCCCACTGGAAAGACTGTTTTTTTTTTTCCCCTCCTTCCTTTCCCCAAATCTATCCCGCTCCCAGAAAGGAAGGCAAACACAATGCTTATTAGCAGCAGGGAAATCTCTCACACATTTTCTCCAGTTACAGACCAGGGGGCAAAGCCCATTTAACTTTGCTCACATGGCGCAGAGCATCTTCACGCCCGTGCAAAGGCTGCTTCTAAATAAGAAACAGCCCCGCTAAATACGGACACTGCAGAAACCAAACTGCTCTTGGGATATTGTTGCTCAAGAGAACAACCTCTTCCCAGGGAGATAATGAAGAGCAAAACAGCCACAGGAAGAGCAACGGTTGTAACAGAACCGGATGATTATCGTTATATCCGCTGGGAGTCTTTTTTGGAAGCACAGCATCCTCCCTCGAGGAAGGGTGAGAAACCTTCTGACAGTTGTTCAGCAAAGTGCTGTGGTCATTCGGGGGAATTCTGCACATGCCCTAGTAATGTGTCAGTGCCGACATCCACACGCACATCCCCAGCTCTCCAGCTTCTCCCTGCAGACTCGTGGCCGAGCGAACAGGAGAGCGAGGTTCCGGTACGGGAACCCTGGCCCTCCCTCTGCAGGGAGAAACCCCCTCGACAGCGCTCACGAACCGACACAAATCCTTTCTTTTTCTCCGCACCCCTCTGCTGAAAGCCACTCTGTGGTCACGGTATGTCTAGAGACACCGATTTCATGGTTAAAAATACTACACCTACAAATTATAACGTTTTGGGATGCCTGCAGAGAAGCGGGCGGAGCTGATGACTGCGTGGAACCGGCGCTGCCACGAAGCGAGCGCTGGCGGGCTGACCGCTGGGTTAGTCACTCGAAAAGGCCAGGCTCGCCCTCCCTCGCTCGCAGCACGCTCACCTAACGCGTCGCTGCTCGGGAAGAGCTCACCGCTGCCTGCTCGCCTTCCCACTACTCTGCCCGCGCCGAGCCGGCAGCGACGAAGCCGCAGAATGGATCTGATCAGCCAGCTGATCCAACAGGAAACTTTTTTTTTCTTCATCACCGGTGGGCTTAATTTTCCACAGGATCGGCCGATTTATGCGGCTCACCCTGCGGCAGCGAGAACAGCACGAGGCAGGCAGCGGGGGTGCCAGGGCAGGGCAGCTGCCTGCAGGCACCCCAGATCAGATGTTACGGGAAACGGAATCCTTGGGGTGCCATCTCACAACCAGCCGAAAACGGTCCAAACGCTGTGCTTCCCCGCCTTGCTCCTCCTCTCAGCACAGCTCTCTTCTGTTGGTATGAGCACTCAACAGCCCAAGCAGCTGTGTGGACCCACCTGCACCACCAAGCATGATTGTTTCCCTTCAAAATCTATTAACAGAGTGGGTTTTGGGGTTCAGTAACGCTTTAGGCAGATACTGAACCTAACTTCTAGGCCTAACTCAGCACCAAAGCAGCCGACGGGGCTCTCTGCCTCGATGTCAAAGATGTTTCGAGCCACGTAACCCTACAGACTTTAAGGGGACTCTTGCGTCTATTCCCGTTCAAAAGCGACTGCTCAGCGTGTTAAGCTACGGGCACGCATGCCGGCACGAGGTCAGAGCCAAAGACAATACTCTCTGAGCTATGATATCAGCGTCTGGCCCGGAGAGCGGAGTTTCACTCCTCCAGTGGTCGTAGCATTTCTCTGCTTCTCTGATAGACTTGTGGCTCCTTGTGGAAAAGCCGTGGTTCCACAAACATTGCTCGTGGTGGTAAGCCCAGCTTATCCCATCGCACTCCCCCTCCTTTCTCAATCACCAGCCACTCACTCCCAAATCCCGTTCACCCCTCAATTATGCCAATCCAACTATTTATGGAGCCACATGGTGAATCAGCCATGGGAGCTGATCCTGCAAAAAATAAAATAACCTTGCAGAAAAGGAGAAGGAAAAAGAGAGAGGAAGGAAAAGCATTCAGTAAGAAGGGGCCTTAACAAGAACTGTAAAAATCCACAGGGCAAGCTGCATTTTTAAAGGGTAACTGAGTATTGCAACTACTGCCCTCACATCTGTTTACTGTTATCGCAGCGCAAGCGAGGTTCCGGATACCGGCACTACAGGGGCCGAGGCATAATAACGCGTGGCACTTGGCTTTTCTGCTCCCATTAGAGCTGATTACAACTGTCTGAATTTCAGTGTTGTTGATCATATTTGGGGGGAGGGAAGAGGGGGCTTTCAAACTGTTAAAAAGACGAGACTTGGGAAAAGTTTTCACAAGGAGCTTTGAAACGTCTCGTTTTAAGTACCTTGCAGCGACGTTTTGCCAGCCCGATTATCCGAGGGGGTTTATCTTTAGGGAAAAACACTTGGGTTCATAAAACCCTGCCCCCCTCCGCCCCGCCCTGCATTAATCTGTAGAGGTAAAAGGAGATGTTTGGCACTGGAGCGGTGGGGTAAGCAAGAGGAGTGGAACAGAGCTTGTAGCCAAATCACCAAAACGGAGCCTTTCAAGAAATACAGTTTTCTTTGCGTGGAAAAACTTGCTATAAACATATACCTCTGCCCACAAGCTCCCCTCTCCATTTCCCTGACACAGCCCTTATTCTTCTACAATAAAAGGAATGGATTTATGGAGTCGTAAGACTGACAAAGGCATGAATTTGCATTTTAGGGCCTGAAGTCTTCTACTACCACAGGTAGAGCTCTGCTCAGGTGATGGTCCATCACTATCGTCCCACCCCACTCCGTGGGAACACGAGCAGCTCTTCGCAGGAGGCAAATCTCCCTTCTGCTTGGAGTTGGCAGGAGGAATCTGGTTGTGGAGAGACAAGAGTGGAAAGGCGGAAGAAGGGAATTTCTGTGTTGTGGGACACTTTCAATTTTCTCAGTTTGATCTCCAAGTTTTCGTGGTCGGGCTGAACAAGATCATGTTTGAGTTTCACAAATGACTAGAAAGGGAAAGCTTGTTTGTTCTTTTTTCCCGAGCTCAAAGGGTTTACCACGGAAATCTATGGCTACAGCGCAAACATCAAGCAGCCAGAGCAAAGGAACAAGCCGAAAAACACCACCACATATTATCTCCCACAACAAACACTGGTTAGCAGGAAGCCACAACAACGGGAGGCAGAGCACAGTGGTGGTCTCCACGGCTACATGATAACCAAAAAATCAGAACATGAAAACACAATGACCACAACAAACAAGCAGCCAAAGACACAAGCAGTACAAGAACAAACCCGTAACCACACATCACAGGCAGAAATGATGGCTACAGCCTGCAAGCATCTCCATCATTGACAGGCACATCAAGCCACTGTCAGCCAAATCCACAGCACAACCCAGTAACTGATCTCATATGACCAGCCCAGAAGTCATCCAATCTTACGACAGAATTGAAGTGAGACTCTATGACATTTACAACCATTATGCTATAAAAGGGGGAAAATGCATGGCCCATGATAACGAAGCTCTTTATACGATTCACCACATTTCACCAGGGCCCTTGGCACTGGCCAGCCCAGGAAATTAAGGACAAGTCTGTCAGTAAGCGGAGAGATGCTCCTTGTTTTCAGTCTGTGTGCCTTTGGATTTCGAGGAGAGCTGGGTGACAATCAGTTGGGGAAGCTCCCGGAGAAAGGAAAAAACCTGCCCCACGTAAGTATGGGGACCACCTCCAGAAACATGAGAGGATGACTAGATACAGAATAAGGCTCACTGGTTGTGCAGGAAACTTTAAATTAGCATCAACTGGGATGGATGAAATAAGCTCACAGGTAATGATGAGTAATCGAGGAGAAGCTAGGAACGAAGAGAAGGAAATGGAGCTCCCGGCAAGAGGGCCACAAGAAGCAACGGCGAGTCAAAGCAGCGAGTCTGTCCGCTGAATCTTTCAAGCGCCTGCACAGTCACAGACGTTTAAGGATAACACACAGAGAAATGGGAAATCTTTGTGTGCAGTTAAAATCATGATTTGACAATTAACCAAAAAGGAGGGATGGAAATAATACAGTGAGGGGTTTTTTTTTTTGCACCTGCTGAGTCTTGATGGTGGGAGAACAGGGCTGCACATGGCACACGAGCGCTACCACCAAGGCATCCAAAGTTCCCGAGAAACCTTTCTTCCCCCCGCCAGGGAGAACAGCAGCGTATCAGAACGGCTTTCCAAATTACAATTTATCAATGCAGTTTTACTGTGTTCTGCAGACTGTATCCACGCGACCAGTCACGCAATCAGTCTTGCTGCGTCTGCTCCACACCACGGCCCTGTCCTGCTGCAGGATGGAGGTGGCACGCCCCAGTGGCTTCTGCATCAGGACTTCCCAAACTCAAAGCCTTCCTTTGCCATGGAAATGGAAAAGTCACTCAACTGGCTGGCGAGTGAGAAGACCGATATGTACTCCAGCTGTCAAAATTAATTTACTGTTCCAGTTCGGACTTATATCAAAGCCATGAACATGTATGGCCAGTCACTCTCTGGCCCCACATAAAATAAAATACAAAATCTTTTCTCTGGCCTTTGACAAAGCAAGCAAAAGCTCCAAATGGTCCAGTAACCTGTATAAACATTTCCTCAGCGGGTTCAAAGGAAAGTCCCTGACATTAGTAACCAAGCGGCTCACCCTGTGCCAAGCCCAGAGAGCCTGGGCAGCAGAGCAGAGTCTCGCTGCCCCATTTCTTCCCCCCTTTGGGGCTGGGAGGGTTAACGCTACTATACAAAGGGGCAGCAACAGTGGGCTGGTCTCCCCCTTTATTCTCCAACGCTGCATGGCCTTATTCTCCTTACTTTTTTACTATTTTCTAACTACACCCTAGTTTCCTTCTTTCCTTCCTCCTGCTGCACGTCCCCTTCCTGGAAGAAGGGATGCGACTCACGTTGGCATCAAAAGAGACCAAGGGCAGAATTTTAAAGCGCTCGGCATTTCACAAAGTTCACCACACCATCCCCAAACTGGTTGCAGGTTCCCAACCAGCCCCTGCAGCCAGGTCTCCAGCTCCACTGCGCTGACCAGGGCGCTTGCTGCAAGGCCCCCTCCATGGCCACGGGGACTCTCCTCCCCTGGAGATCACCAAGCGCAGCCTCAGCAGCTGAATCTGGTCCCCCCCCAGGAGCAGCTCATTCACAACTGAAGGAAAGGCCACGGCACTCTGCAGCTTGCACCCCGCAGCGGAAGCACCGACCCCGGTCAGTGGACGAGCTGGGCGAGTTCTCAGCTCGCTTGTTCTGCAGACAGTAGTTAACTCCCAAAAAGTCCTGCGTAGTGTAAAGCGGGGGAAGCGACAGTCCTAAAACGCAACCAAGAGACCTTCACAGCAGCCTCACTGCGACGGTTGAACACGGTTAAACGTTTCCTCTGTGACCTCGGGTTTTACGGGGGTTCCCCAGCTATCGGTGCCAGCCAAACCTCCCGAACAGACGCTGGAGGAGTCGGCGGCGCAGCCCAGGCAGCGACACACAGCCGTGGCAGGGACGGGAGATGAGGTCACCCGACGGCAGCGCCAGCTCAGGATGCTCGTGTTCGCCTGCCGGCTTGGCAGCGGCGTCTGCTGTAAGCGGAAGCCGCTCCTCGCGCCGGGTCTCAGCTCTCTTGCTATAAAGAACAGTTAATCTGATTTCCCTCTCATCTAGACTGCCAGTATTTTAGGGTAGGGTAAGCTGTCCGGGACAAAATCATAATCCAGGCTTATAAACGAAGCGTGGCATGAAGCGAGCAATGTCGAGTCAGCCTCTTGATACTGCTTTATATGGCCATAACGAAGCTTGGCCAAGAAGGACTTGGGATGCTGGAAGGCCAGAACGAGAGACAAAAGGTCAAATACTTTTCCTTCTGAATGCAATTTCCAGGTGGTAGGAGAGGCTCAATTATTTAACTAGATTTGTGCAAATTCTGTAACAGAAGTCATTCACGTAAGGAAAACCAGGGCAGATGGGTCGGGATTTGGGCACATCTCCACCCCTCTTTGTAATCTGCTTGGGCCACGTTTCCCAAGAGCTTGAGAAGACAGATCCCAGGGAACCGGGGACAAGCCCTCAAGCCAGGCAAAAACAGAGGCCTGGGGCCAAGTTTCACTTTAAGGTCGGAGCTCATCCCACCTGCAAATTCCAGCAGAAATGCCAGGATTAGGACCTTTCAGAAAGAGACCCACCAAAGGTCTGCCATGGACAGCCACGGCGGGGTGTTCCTACCCCAGGAGACGCCAACAGCGCAGACTGATGCTTTTCCCTTTGTAACCCGAGGGAAGAAGCGCCAGGGAGCAGCAGTCCCTCCGACCAAGCTCCGACACCCGCAGAAGGCCACCGCGTACGGCACCCTCAACACCCCCCGTTTCCCCCAGGAGTGAAAAGGCAGCCCAGAACGGCCTCTCCCATACGGAGGCTCTCAAGCAGAGGTTTCCCCAGACCCAGCTGGTTTAGCCCCAAGCTGGCATCGGAGCAACTTGCGTATTTTCACAGAGAAAGCGCTGACGTCGCGATTTGCCCGACTTCACTCTTCCCACTTCAGCCCAGCCCAACATCCAGAACTCGGCAGGATCTGGCCCAGTAACGTTTTGTGATTAACGGGACACGAGTGACAATATTACCGTATGCGTAGCTGTCTACCATGTGATTTCCACTATTTCACCTCTTTGGGGTTTTTCAGGTTAAATAACAAGGCAGAATATGAACAAGGGGAAAAAAATCTCTCTTCCAGTATCTGTATCTACGCTTTTGGAATGTGCTATTTTTAGATGTCCTCCCGCCACTTGCAGCTTTATAATATAAATGATTGCTCTGGGCATCTTGGAGTAAAACAAATTAATTTTGTTAAAAAAGAAAAAAAGCGATTTCCAGTGACTTAGTAACAGCATTTGACAGTCAAATAACTCAGGGCCCAGAGTCCCCAAGTGCCCATTGACACAGAAGTCAGAGCTGGCTTCCAGCGCATGAGAACTCCGAAAGGCACAGAATAATGCCATAAACCCCACGTTTTTTCAAACTAAATAAATGACATCCTGTAATGCAAAAAACAGTTTTCAAACTTGCACACATCTGCCCCATTACTCCTTTCACTCTCACACTCACTCTCCCTTCCAGAAAATCTATTTATTTCTCCCACTGGCCTCAGGATGCTTTGTTTTTCGTGTTTATCTAGAAGCATATCCACTAACAGCTCGGGGAGATCGTGCGATTAGACCTATGTGAATTTTTTTCGCACCGTTTTTGTGGAAAAAGAAAAGTCTGTCAGGACTACGACATATCACAAATGCATGTCGATATTGCTGACTTAGGAGTTTGGTTTTTTTGTGGGTTTTTTTGTTTTGTTTTGTTTTTGTTTTTTTAATAGCTGAATCCCAAACCATCAAATTGGCAAATTTCAACACTTTCAGAAATATAATTTCTATTTGAAGAGACTCCTTCTTTGTAATTTTTTACCTTGAATAGCATTGAAATAGCATCAAATGGCATTAAAGTGTTAACATCACTGCCACTTACCAGACCCAAAGGAAAATTCACTCCTCTTCGGATCTTTTTTAACTTTCATTCCAAATTACTTGCTGCTCATGGTTTTTTTTTAACAGCCAATACATTTAATTATTTTATAGGTTTTTGTTTTGTTTTGTTTGGTGCTGCCCAACACCAGCTCCGAAACAGAAGCTGAAGGCATTGGCACCAAACTCCGAGTTTGCCAAAGAACAGGTAGAAAAGTGAACGTTAATTAAGAAGGCGGAGCAGCATCTTGCCCTTGATAAAGGAGTCGCGCTGCCGCAAGCGCCGCATCCCCAGCAGCAGTAAACCAGGCAGGCCAGGCGGTCTGCGCAGCAAGGGGC
>NW_010562126.1:0-2339 GCF_000687285.1 Phaethon lepturus | reverse complement strand
CCAGCGCAACCGCGGGACCGCGGAGAGAGGCAGCGAGACTCGTCGTTTTTGTTCTTCTGGTCCAAACCGCCAGCGGACGCGCAATAAACCGCCAGTAATCCGCGTTTTAATGAGGCGTTTGATAGATTTTTAGCGGAGTGCCCGGCTAAATAATTATTCCCGAGTTCGTCACTTATTGTGTAGTTAGGTCTCTGCTTACGACCCGGCTTGCCCCCCACACCTTCTCCTTTTGGAGATAACTCCTGGTTAATTTTGTATGAAATTATTAATGTGGCTTTCAGGTATTAATACTTATTTCCCACCGTTTAAAAGCTGTAGGGATAATAAAAAGGTAAACTTTAGTTTATGCTGCTGCTGCGTGTTAAATTGCAGCCGCTACCTCGCCCTTGTGGTCCAAACTGCTAGCAGAATAAACCTTAGCATCTTAATTTTCTGTTGATAAGAGAATTTTAGTATTATGTTAATAACTAAATCTTTTACTGTAAAACTAATCAAACTCTTTTCTGAAGAGTTCTCAAAATTTAGTTTAAAGCTTCAGTCTTGCAGTGCTTATTCAAGCAAGATTCTAATACTCCTGCTTGCTAGAATTGTATTCAAGCAAAACCAACCGCATTTAAATTGTGAGATTATTTTTTTCCTTTTTTATCCTTTTTATTAGTTTGCCTTCTAGTTTATAAGTATACATAGTTTATCCTGATAGCCATTTGGAAAACAGAAGTTACATTGGCAGAATAATGAAACAAGAAACATTTGTTTCTTTGGATTCAATGTAAATAATGAGAAATTTTTTTCAGAGAATTTACAGATGCAGACAAGGACAGATAAAAATTGTTCATAGTTGTGTACCTCATTTACCCAAAGAATATGATGGTATGCACAAATTAAACTATTGCATGCACATGCTAAATTAGATATTTGTGAGTGCAATTACTTAATTTGCATGTACAGATTAAGTTAGCCCAGTGAATCACTACGGTAGTCCAATTTTACACAATTGTGAACCCACTGATGGCAGTAGAGTTGTTTTGCCACAAACGCTGAAATAACGCGACAGGGAGACGGGTCCAACTTGTGCACGAGTGAAGCACGTGCTCTTGCAAAAAATCACTGACAAAATGCATTTTATAGCATGTCAGTTATCATCACTTCTGAGGATATGTTATTTATGAAAACCAGTTATAGCTATACAATATTTGATCAATTGCTATTAAGACCCCTACATTAGAACCATGCTTCGCACATCTGGAGTTTTGTTTGGACTAATTAGGGTGATGATCATGGATTCAACCTGTCTTAAATCTCAGATGTATGAAGTGGGCAGATTAAGGACATTTGTTCATAATTAGGATTCCTAAATGGAAATCTGGGAAACGCTTCTTGGAATATTTATAGTCTTGTACCAGCAAGGCTTCTCGTTGTGCACACACTGTGAGACGAGTACTGCATTCCTTGTACAAGTGTGGTTCTTTCCGCGCGTTCCTTTCAAACCCAGTCTAGCATGTGTATTCTCTGTGCAAAAGCAAGGGTGGAAGCTATCAAAATTAAAAAGCAGCTCCAGAAAAGGTACCATTTGTCAATGAAACGGTGCCCCATGTAGACCTGTAGACACATGTCCTGATACACCCTCGCCTGCCCTTGGCGTCGAGGTTGCCACTGGAGCCGCTCTTGGCCCCGGTGCCCGCTGTGTCCAAGCAGCCCAATGCACACTCAGGGCTTTAAGGCAGCCAGTAGCGATGCAAGCATTTGCAAGTATATTTAGGTTCATTCTTGCTATTGTTGGTTTTTTTTCCCCCATCTATTGTTTTATTTAATGTATGTAGGCAAAATCTGGAACTCCTCCACTCTAAACATCTCTGATAATGAGAGGCACCTGCCGAACTTTAATGCTCTTGATGCTTATTACTACAGACCACTTGGCCAAGAGGAACTGGTGTGACTGGGGGGGCTTTTTGCTTCCACCACAGATGACACAGCTCCTTTCTGATGAGTCTTTTTTGCTGATGTACTTCTTGTGCTGACAGTCCTGGAGCCAGGAAGAGTATACGGGAAGTTTTCCCGTGGGGTCAGAGGAAGCCTGGTGTGCTGGTATTTGAGCTGCTCCAGGTGTTAGCTGGGCTCAGGTTGCCCGCCTGGCTCTTCGTGCTCACTGGTGCGCCTGGAAGCTGGTGCCGTAGTCGGCTCCCTGCCGGGCTGTTCCTGTCCCTGGTTAGCAGGCTGTGCCGCAGGCAGCCCTGTAAATCCATTGCAGCGGTGGACTAGACTGTCGCCATCCCAAAATGTGCAGCACAGCACCTTTGCTGCGTGCCTGTGCCCCGGGGCGCGGGGCTCTGCGGCACAGC
>NW_010562125.1:0-214 GCF_000687285.1 Phaethon lepturus | reverse complement strand
AGAGAGAAGGATGCGGTTCGGCTGGGCTGCCCCACGGCTAGTTGTAGAAGCAGGTCCCTATGCATTTGCACTCCCAAGCTTGGGGCGGGCAGTAAAGCTACAGAGGTGGTGGCAGAGAACGGGCATTTCGGAAGGAGAAGCATTTCTCGTAGCTGAGATGCCCCACGCAACGTGGCTGTGAACCACGGCCAAGCAGCAGGAGGCAAACACCCAT
>NW_010562124.1:0-230 GCF_000687285.1 Phaethon lepturus | reverse complement strand
CTGCACTGCTCTATGCCAGTGCTTGGGCTGGGGTGACCAGTAATGAAAATCCCAAACTGGTCCCAGAGGGAAGCCCCCTCCCACCCCAGTGTTGGCACGAAGCCTGGGCTCTACGGAGCCGGCACGTTCCTGTGACGCATCCCCGGGGCAAGGCAGGGTTTGGGGGTAGCGCTGAGATATTTGGCAGTACCCCAGCCAGATCTTGATGCCGGCGGCCGTTCTGCTCCCCG
>NW_010562123.1:0-922 GCF_000687285.1 Phaethon lepturus | reverse complement strand
TGCCCTTGGAGAATAGATGACTTGGAGGACCCTGGTTAGCTCTTGCTGCTTGCGGGGGGAGACGGTATCTGTCCTGGAGTGCTCCCCACGAAGAAAGGGATGCTTTCAGGTCGGCCACTGCAGTGTCTTGCCAAAAAAAAGGAGAAGCGGGGGGCTGAGATTTCCCTACCTGCCGGGAGACCTAGCCCTTCCGTCCCTTCAACCTGTGCCGGCTCACCGGGGCCCCTGCAAAGGCTCACCCCAGCCTCCTCCCATCACACCCCGACATCCCGCGCTCCGCTGGGTGGAAGTAAATGGCTCTCAGTCATGTCTCCGACCTTTTGCTATTTCTGTTAGCATTTAATTATCCTTCGGTGTCCCGAGACATGACGGTGTAAAAGAAGAGAGTTTATACAAGGAAAGGGAAAAAAGGAAAACGGTCAGGCAACGGTTTTGCAACGATGTAGCCCTCGCGAATGACAAGAAAAAATGCTGTACTTGGAGGAGAAAACGGGCTCCGGCTTAGCGAGTGGATCTCTGCGGGACACGGGGCTGATGCCGCTCCGCGGACCTTGAAGTCGTTTCTTGAAAACGATTTCTAACCGCTTACCGATTGTTTCTAAGACATTTAAAGGTCGGAGAGGCAGGATGGGGAGAACGTTCCTTATTTAAGATTGAAAAAAAATGCGTGTTTCGGGAACGCCTGTGAGTTTTAGCTTTTGATTTGTGAGCCGCACCTTCGGCTGGGTGCGGGGTCCCCGCCGCTTGCCGAGCCTCGGAGCACAAGGGCCGTTTGCGCTCTCGGAGGGCGAATTTATTTTACAGTAGCTTCTTCCGAGATGTGATTTGTGAGCCGCGAATCTTTCTTTAGCGACAGCAATGTTTGAGTATACACACAGGCAACCATCCATCCACCCACTATTCATATGTATATGAATATATA
>NW_010562122.1:1214-3945 GCF_000687285.1 Phaethon lepturus | reverse complement strand
GCTTCGCCACCGACCGCTTTGTATTTCTGTGCTGACTTGAAACCGGGAATTTCAGACGGATAAACAGTGGCAAGTAACCAGGCTATAAAATACAACTTTAATAATATTTAGCTGGTAACGGGCACAGAGTCGTGTTGATTTGTGTAGGGGAAAAACGGGTTGATTTAAAAATAAAAACTGAAAACCTCATTTCATGTTGAATCGTATCCTAATTAGAAGCTATTATTGCTCTCCAACAAATAATCTTCTGAACTAAGTCCGCTCCACAGAGAGCGCTCAAAGGGTGACTTAATTAAATTTTCATGTTTAATTTTCCGTCTTCATTTCTGACTCTTTTTCTGTTTCTTTCTCTAACGACCGCTGTCGGAGGAGGGAGGGGCGCTGGCCGGGGCATCCTCCCGCCGGCCACCCCGGGCCCACGCTCAGGTACCGACATCCAGCCGGTACCCTGCGGAGTGAGCCACCGGGAGCGCGGGTTTCCTTCTTCATGGTATCTTGGTCCGCAGCCAGCTTAAATGTTATACTTAATTTAGAGCAATAACACTTAAATTATGAATTGTCTGCTGTAAGTATAAATTATACATTTTGGAGATGAATATTCAGGTCCTAATTCAAAGCAGCAGATGTGGTATGGAGACGTTTGCAGGCAGATGTGATTCCAAGCCATGATTTGTTTTTCTTTTCCCTGGGAAGCTGTCCCTGGCAGAGCCGGGAGCTCGTCGGGAACCCCGGGAGATTGTGAGAAGCCTGTGCCTGCCAGAGATGCGCTCGCCCCACAGACCATCATGGGCCTTAAAACGTCACGACCCACGCCGAATAATTGAATGTCTACGGTGAACTTGACTGAGGGTAGCCCAGGAGCGGATCAATCAGTCGCATGCGAGGCGAAGAGGCCCCTCACAACAAGAAGGACGTTGAGGTGCTGGAGTGTGTCCAGAGAAGGGCAGCGGAGCTGGGGAGGGGTCTGGAGCACAAGTCTGATGGGGAGCGGCTGAGGGAACTGGGGGTGTTCAGTCTGGAGAAGAGGAGGCTGAGGGGAGCCCTCATCGCTCTATCGCTCTATACAACTACCTGAAAGGGGGTGGTGGGGAGGGGGGTGTTGGTCTCTTCTCCCAAGTAGCCAGCGACAGGGTGAGAGGAAATGGCCTCAAGTTGCGCCAGGGGAGGTTTAGATTGGATATTAGGAAAAATTTCTTTACGGAGAGAGTGATCAAGTGTTGGCACAGGCTGCCCAGGGAGGTGGTGGAGTCACCATCCCTGGAGGTGTTTGAAAATCATGTAGATGTGGCACTTTGGGACACGGTTTAGTGGGTGTGGTGGTGTTGGGTTGATGGTTGGACTTGATGATCTTAAAGGTCTTTTCCAACCTTAATGTTCTGTGATCCTGTGAAGGCTTGGACCGGGGAGCAGCACCCGTGGTTCATTAGGAGGAAACCTTTGCTTGCATGGATCGCCCCGCACAGATGCCCCCCACTTCGCTGCCTCAGGGTGGTTGTTTTTTACGCAGAGCTGCTGACGTCGCGTGGCTTGCCGAGGGCGCCGGGCCAGGCTGCAAGCGGCCAAAGCTCCGCTCCCGGGGAAAAGCGCAGGCCTGAACCAGCGCCTCTTCTAACGCCGTTCCCCATGTCCGATTTGTCTTTACGAGGGAAAAATACATCGCTGACTACGCTCCTCTCCGGAATGAGGCTCCCCGCGTCCCACCGGCGCTGCAGCCGGCGTCTCCCTGACGGGAGAGGCGGCGTAAAGCCCGAGCCTCCCCGCGCTGCCGCTGATGGTGCTAAAGGATTCATCAAAGTGACAAGGCTACAAAAGCCGCGCGTTACCACCCCGCTGTTCCCTCGCCGCTCACCGGAAAATAATGCCCCTGCTGAGTTGCATATGATCCGTTTCACTTATTTTTTAATTTTCAATGTGTTAGTCAAACTCCGACGCTCGGAGAAAAAGGCAAAAATCATGCAAAGTACTTTCAAAAACTCCTGTTCTGGTAAAAAGCTCTCCTGCTATGAATACACAATGTCTCCTGGAGCCACTGGTAAGTTAGCGTGCGTTTAGAAAAACCCCATTTACATACAAATGTGATTTCAGCCCCACATCTACACAGACGGAGAGATATCTCCTCCTTTCTTCCAGCCACCGACCGATTCTGCTCTCGTTGGTATTAAGGCACATGCTGACACGCATCCATTTCATAAGAGCATGGTTAAGGACGGCGGCTTGCTGCCCGTGGTCTTCCTCCTCCTTTTTTTCAATCATGCAAAAAAATCTTGCCTCAGGGCCTAAGTGCCGTGTCCGTGGGCACGGGGCTGCAGGCGGGACGGGGTGGGATGGAGATGCGGGCGGGATGGAGATGCTGCCGGGCCTCGAGGCACGTTTGTGCCGGCCGGTTGTGCGGGGACAGGCAGGCACCGGGCAAGCTTCAGGGGTTTGCGTTCGGCTGCAGGGCTGGCAACGGCCTTGTGCCAATGGTGCTGGAGACGGCCGGGGAAGTGCGCGACAGCTCTTCGGCCCCACGGCCGGGCCCGACGGTTGCTCGCTGAAATATTGACATGGAGCAAAGCAAACCCAGCCCGCCTGCCCTGCACAGCCCCGGCACGGATCCTACACGGTTCCTGAGTGCCGCGACCTGCCGTTTGGCTAAAGTCCCCAAATTCAACAAGCTTTGAAGGCGGGTCCCGACTTTGTGTCCCACAGCACAGAAAGCGGCTGCGGGAGCGGGATGTCCCCGCTCCCG
>NW_010562122.1:704-1034 GCF_000687285.1 Phaethon lepturus | reverse complement strand
GGCTGCGCCGCTCACGCCGGTGCCTGCTGGAGGAGGAGGTAGAGGGGAGATGGCGGAGCCAGGCAGCTTACTCCCAAATGCACATCTCCGCGGTCCATGGTGATCTCCAAGGTCCCACGGAAGCGGAACTTTGCCGGGATGAGCCAAACAAGCCAATAAAGCACACGAAGCTCGGGCCGGCGGCAGAGCCTGGCGGCAGCAGGATGCACAACCGGACGGATACAAGGCTGGATGGATGCACGACCAGCGTGCAGCAGGGTGACCACCCCTTCTCCGTTGCTCTGTGCTGTGTTTTCCAGCTCAAATTAGATCAGCGTTAGTGGCGGTGCC
>NW_010562122.1:0-531 GCF_000687285.1 Phaethon lepturus | reverse complement strand
GCCCTCTCCCTTTCCTAATTAGTTACCACTGACAATTCACAAGATAAAACCCTGCCCTCGTGTTTCCCAGAACCTCAGCTTCTACAAAAACACTTATCTGATGGAAAACCCTTTATTTTTAGCTTTGCTTTTTCATTGAAAAAAGAAGAATTCCCGTCAGACCCCTCAGTAATGAATCGCGGAGAAAGTTTCTCTCCAGTTCATCTGAACGACGCTCATCTGAGGGGGCGGAAAATGACTGAAAACTTTCGTCGTAAGTAACAAGGAAAGGTCTTAAATTCAACCTTTACGGCGTTTTTAATCGCATCTGGCGTGATTCATTTCACATGCAAATCCGGCCTCACGCTCTCTGCGCCGCTGAAGCATCTGACTTCAAACCTTCTCGGCGCAAAACCTTTTCAGCGGAAGACAGAGATTCAGACCTTCCCCAAAAAAGCAGCAGAATTCTAATTTTGCTTTGAAACCCGGGATTCCTTTCGTGAGGGGGGACACATCTGACAGCCCCCTCCGATGGAGCGCCTTTCTGTCTCC
>NW_010562121.1:5074-14273 GCF_000687285.1 Phaethon lepturus | reverse complement strand
ATTATTATTGATAGATTTATGATTGCAAATACAGATAACACCATAACACAATATTGATGTTGCATTAGAAATACTTAAAATGTCTAAAATTCCCTAAAATTACTAGAGTTTGTGCTTCCCAGCTGATCGGTTCTGGCTCATATTCAGAATCTATAGTTTTGGAACTAGTTCATGTACATACCTGCGGAATTTTGATGGATGCTTCTCCGAGACGTCTGCCACAATTTTTGTCTTCAGAACGACACAGTGAACATCTCCCTGTCTCTCACCCCCAATTCAGAGCAAGTTTCATTGACAGCGTTTTGGGAATGCCTCATATTTGTATATTTAAAAAAAAAAAAAGATTTTATTTTTGTTCATACCCCAGGGAAGAAGCAATAGTTACGCATATGATAAAGCTACTAAACTGCACCACAAAATACTTCTGGCAGGATTATGTCCACAGACACTACAAGTTCTCACACATATATACACCAGATGTGATATTAGCTTTATATTATGTAACAGCCCTTGTTGGCATTTTATGACTGCAAGTTTTTACATTGAGATGACGAGAAAAACAAAAGCATTTTGAATTGCTAAAGATGAAAAAATAGAGCCTAAATTTTTATTAAAGCTTTGTTTTTTCTCCTTTGCTCAGAGTTTTTCACTGGCTTATGAAAAAACATTAACACTAAAAAAATTAAACTGATGATCATTTTGACAGTTGTTTCAAGTAAAATGACAGTAAAAAAACACAATAATAAAACCCTGCTTGTGTGAACTTATCATTATTATTGCTTGCTTTTGGGCAGCAACAGTGGACTTTTAGACTATTTACAGTACGTAACGTCCACCCCCCATGTGTGGCCCCGCAGGCAACCTTGGCCTCGTGGAGGAGCCGAGCCACAAAGACGTAGGGTCAAGGCAACATTGTCAGCCTCTGGGCCACTGCCCTAGAGGTCATCAAATTGGTCCGCGCAGATGGACACCTTGTCTTTTACTCTTCCAATCTCATATAAAGTATGCTTTTAATTTAAACCTAAAATTGGAAAACTAGATGGCCTGGTAAATCAAATTGTAGCCACATTAGAGCTTCAGGTCAATTCTCCATGCCTTGAGTCCTGTATTTCTTTCCGTATGAAAAACACCAACAACAGACAGGAGCAGGAGCGGGCAGTCGGGGTTGGCTGTAAGTGGATCGCACACAGCTGGCTGGGGAAGAGAATGCAACAAAAGCAGCTGCATTTCACAGCGCACCCATGGATGAAGACACAGGCAGGGGACTTGGCTGCCCTGGGTGCGGGGACGAGGACAGACACACATGCAAGGACAGACTTTGCTGAGCACATCTAGTTAGGAGCACTTCAGCTTTATTTCCTCTTCTTCATGTGAATGACTGGATTTCTTCTAAAACTTTTTTTTTTTTAATATTTTTGAAGACTTCTTCCACATCTTCAAGGGGAGAGAAAATTAATTGCACCGTTGGGTTGTTCTGCTGCTTGCTGCACACTAGGTTACGAGGCTGCTTGGAGAGAGCTGTGTCTGCATTTCTCTTGCAGAGCACACACCCCGCTCCACAAGGAGAGCTACAGAAATAAACATCAGTGTGAGGCTTCTTCCTCATTACCCGAAGTAAAATGTCTTTAGCCATGCCACATGCTGCTTCCATTTGATAAGCAACTCTGTGAATGAGCTATTTCTTGGGATAGTGGAATAATTGATGACCTCTGGAGGCTGCTCGTCCTTTCTTCACGTCAGCGTGTCTATGCTCTTTTGAGGAGCTGTCTCGTATTGGCCCAGGTCTCCAGCAATGACTTCCATCGCAGAAAAGGGCAGCATGAAATACAGCTCCAGTGCTGAAGTCTCCCAGGTTGCCAGCAGAGAATTTCAGGCCATACCCTGAGGGGTAATTTTAGGACATCCACCTACTTGGTTGGACAAGTAACTAGTTTTTCCTTCTCCTTTGCCAAACACAGCATCGAGACGACGATGTGCACAGATTTCCCTCTTGGCTGGCTGCAGTAGCCACGCCGCTTCCTTTGCGCTGTGCACATTTCCAGCCAGCTCCGTACAGGAGAGCTTGGCAAGGCAGCCCAACTGACTAGCATAATTCGTGACATTTTCTCCAAGTAACTAAACACCCTCAAAAGTGCTAAATATTGGTTTAGATGGTGTTGTTAACAGGAACAAACAAGCAAAAAAACCACAACCAAAACAAACAAACAAATCCACAAATCAAAAATCTAACAAAATAACCCGATAAACTTGAGAGCACTGCAGTGCCGGCCCAAGGGGTATCCCTTCCTCATAACAACAGAGGGAGATCTGCAAGACAAAACATGAAGCCAATGCAAAAGACCTTACAACCAAATTAAAAGACCCACATTAACCATTAATAGAACTTCCAGCAGGCAGCTGATAGTGCTCTCTTGGGGAATGGTCTGTCACTGCTAGTCACTACCCCAAAACCAGTCACAGAAGCAAGGTAACACAAACCAGCACCATGTTTTGCATTTCATTCTCATCTCACTCACGAAGTATGAAAGCGCATTGCTGTTGCTCTGTAAAATAAGGCACGGTAGACTCTCTGCTTGGTGCTGCAGTCACCAGGCTCACCTCTGCTTTTTAAAGCACGTGAGCACTAAATATCGTTTTGTGCCCTTTTCATTCTCCTGATTGCTTTGAATTCTTGTGATGTACCTCAGGTACAGAGAGGGAGCTGCTTTACTCTTCTCACATTTAAGTCAGGGCGGCTGACTGGTGGATGAGCTATTGCAGAAGTGCTTGAGATAGAAGTGATATTGCAAAGGCAGTAGCAGAAGATCAGGTCTCTATTCTTCAGGTTATGTTTAATCACGTGTTTTCACCAGTTTATGGCAGGGGGGGAGGAAAAAGTCACTAAATTTCCTTTCTTCCTTACATCTCTCATATTTCTGGCATTTTCTAGCTTACCAGTCACTTGCTAACTGTCAGAGACAAGTGTATGTCTAGTGATGCTCAGAGCTAAGGTTGAGCTTAGCTAAGCACTCCAAGGTTGAAATGCTGCCTAAACCTCGCCTGGACTGTCCCAGACCAGAGGCTCCAAAACTGAACTTGAAATCTTGTGAGAGCACACTTTGGGCAAGATTTTCATCATGTCTGCTATCTCTTGCAGCAAGATGGGCATGAAAAAGCATCATTTTGGAACAGCTGAACTCTAGCACAGGCTTGCGTAAGAACTTCCAGAGCCATTAGCTCTCCTGTGCAGTTGAACAGAAAACCCACTCTGTGATACGAGCTGAGGGCTCAAACCCAGGCTGGATCTCCCGAGAGCTGTGGTCAGTTGGAGCTCAAAACCTCACCCCAATGCGGCCAGGGACGTTGCATAGTGACACAGCGGGACGCCGGGCAGCAAGTGCCAGTCTGGCAGCTGGAGTCGGGAAGGGCAGAGGAGTCACTCCTCCCCGAGCTGGTTAGCACCGCTAACATGCTCGCTACAGGATGAAGATAAGTGCTTGAAGACTCACGGAAACACAAAGATGTGCAGTGGAAAGTATGTGGTTTAATTCCTCTTCAGTGTCAAGGGTCTCTGTCTCTGAAGAAAGGGTTAATGGCTGTTGGCTTAATTAGTGCAACATGAATGAACAACATTTTTGTGAGCTTGAGGGTAAATTAAGACAACGTTTAGTTCTGCTTCTTATTAGCTCTGCATAAATTCTCCCAGGAGCCTAATTAGCTCTGTCACAGAAAACCTCGCCTCTGTTTGCACGAAGGAATATATTCCTTTTATATAGATTTTGCCCTTGTAATAAACCATATCAGCAAGTAACGCCCGCTCATCCTCTCCATACCAGTTGCCAGGGGTCCTGCTCCTCCACGCTGCCCACCAGCCCCACGGCAGCTCTGGCTGCAGGCAGCTTCCTACAACCAGTGCGTGCTGCCAGCACGTGCAGCTACATCGAGAAAGACATCCTCCGTGTCCACTTTACTCTGAGCTCATCCGTGGAGGGTCACGGGGTCTTCATCAGACACTGCCGGCCATGCTCCCCGGGGCACCCGCAGCTCCTGGGGGTCAGCAGGCTGCCAGTCAAGCGGCATCTCTCAAAGTCAAGCAAAAACAAGTTAATAAATTGCATTGCCAGCGTTACCAAAGCAAACAAGTTGAGCTTGCCGAGTAAAACTTGTTTTCCCCCAGGCAGTCTTAAAAATAAAGCATCTATAAAAAAACCCAACACAACAGCACCTGAGAACACTATCTACTCCATATACATTAGACTGTTTTTATTTGGAAGAAAGGAATCAACTGATTTCAAGTATTATTTTCAGATCTGAGCACTTTCCTCATGTAAAGTTGTTGCAGTACGTAGCTTATCTCTTGGGTTTCCCTCAGGCCTGAAGTAGGTTAAATTACTTCTCCTATCAATATTTGCTGCCCAGCAAATCCATCTAGACTCCTGCCACCCAGCACAGAGAGGAGGCTACAATTTCTGTTAAACCTGGCAGTGGTCATGCAGGTTGTGCTGACTCAGCCCTTCTCGGGTGCAGGCTTGCCTGCATCCCTTCGGATCAGGAATGGCCACATCTGCCCTCACTAAGCAAGTCTCTCTCTTCAATTTTTTTCTTCCTTCTTCTCCTCCTCCTTTTTAGGGAAGAGAAAAGACAGAATTGCTTTGATTGTTCCATCTTACTCTATAAAAAGGTCGCTATCTAAGCAGTATTTGGGTAGTGATGTTTTTATAAGTTCTATTCATAGGTAGCACTTGATCCACCACGTGGCAAGCTGCTTCCTTGGCCCAAGCCCGGGGGTCCAGGGGTCCATCCCACCCCACCACTTCGCTGCTGCCCAGCACTAGCCTGGGTGCCTCATCCAGTCTCTTTATTTGCTTTGGTCCTGATAAGAGATATATACTACATTAGCAACATTCCTGCAAGCCAAAAGTTGTCCATTTATTTAATTGTAGCCCTCTTTTCTTTAAGGACATAAACTTGTCCCTGCCTGAGCTTTGACCTTATCCATGAAGTACTACCACACTTTAATTTCTCACGGTGCATGGGGAAGGGCTGAAGGGGAGGTGTGGAGGCAGAGCACGCACCAGCAGTGCCGGTGCTGAGCATCGTTTAGCAGCACATCTTTCTCCTGAATGTCAGTCAGCACTTTCCGTAACCATTCAAGTCATTTCGAGCATCTTCTGCTAAGCTGCTTTTAGCCATCAGTTCTGAGACTGCTCTATACTACCTCATTTGAAGAGAAAAGATTCTTCTTTTTTTTTTTTTTTACTTGTCCTTTTGGTATTGAAGTAATCATTTGCTTTAAATAAATCTTTCGACACAAAAAGATATATTTTTGTGTGCTTCGTTCATGAGAAGCCACGATGATCTCTCATCATTTCTGGAACTTTCAGAGTAAATGGCAGCATCTCTGCCACGTTGCCAGCGGTTCTTTAAGCAACCACCATCACGCAGGAATTTTGTAATGCAGAACTTTCCTTCCTGAGAGTAACAGCCATACATCTTTAAGGAATAATCACAAGTAAAAATTGTCTCTGTACATTCATTAGCTTTAGAGATTTGTTCCAAAATGCAGGTAGTAATTTTTGTGTTTCAACATTTATAGTTCTGTGGAAAGCACATCATTATGCAGAGCGATCAGGCAGCTTTTTTTCCTTTAAATTTTTATGTAGATCTTCCAGAACTTTTACTCTGAAGGAAAAAAAAACAACCAAACTTGAATACTTACAGAGTCTGGAATGAGCTAGCTTCAGCTCACAGAATAACGAAAGTGAGCTGTGTACTGGCCGAGGGGTGACCACCCCAGTCTCTGCTGCCAGTCCCTCCTGCAGCTCCCATCCCTCCACCATGCTCTCAGCCTGCCCACGCCCCACCAGGGAGCAGCTCTACCTCCAGCACAGTCCACCCTTCCCCTGACTTTGGGCCAAGACATTTAAGAATTGATCCCAACGTACACTGCCCATAACCCTCTGGATTTCATACTGATGGGCAGTCTTTTGAGCCCAAAAGATCTCCCAGTTTTGCACCCACCACACAACTGCCTACCCCATGTGCGTCTCCTCAGTGAGGCCATGGGGATGCTGCTGGGGACCACAAAAAGGCTTACCTGAAGGCTGGCTATACAACATTCATTGCTCTCCCTCTCGTTAACTGGGAAGCTTAAATTTTAAAAGAAAATTTATGGAGGTTACATAGTAGATAGATTTATTAACTACAAGATTGTGAAGGCATTTTTCAAGCATTCTCATCGCTGATTACAGCAAATTATCAGAGAGACATCTGCCACGCTGGTGTTCAGCTTTATAACAGTATATTTAACTTCAGACCTGGAGGGTGGATCACATGAGAAACACATGGGAGAAGTCTTTGTAATTTGACTTGTTCACAATTGCAATCTTAATGCCATACACTTCTAGAAATATCGTGCTCGAGATGTTTTCCACCAAGTCTCAGGCAATGTTCTCTAGGGAAAGAAATGAAAGATTAAGTTATCTGGAGGTGTGGGGCTACCAAGGAAATTACTTCCTCTCAGACTCAGCAAGATGTGGAGGATAAGGAGCTGCTGAGCCATGGTGTGTGACACCAGGGACATCGTGCATTGTGCAGACCATGGGCAGGTTGGAGGCACATCTGCCCCCACGTGCTCCCCTTGGACAACCAACGCTGGTTCACAAGGCTGAGCAGGTCCTGGTTTCAGTGCTTTGCTTTACCAGCGGCTTTGTCACTGCACAGCTGTGCAACCTTATGTAGTCTGAGCTCGGCCTAGACAAAGCAACATAGGCGATTGCTCCAAACTCCGCTACAGCAGCAGATGTGATCGGTGAAGGCAGCGAAAACCGAGACGGCCACACGCTGTGACTGCAGGAGAAGGATGCTCACATGGCAGCCAGGTGGTGGGAGAGCACATCTTCTCCTCTTTTCCAGGGAGGAAGTGCAAAGAGCATTTGTCATTAGCTCAGAAGAGTATGAAATCTCGCAGGAACCTGACACTTATGTTCCCTGAAGAGCCCCTGCCCTAGAGTGCTCTCCTAGTGCCTAGCCAGATTTCTCTGGAGTCTGATTAAACTCATCATTTGCCACTGAAAATGTCATAAAATATTTATGACACAGTTGATATTTAAAGATCACTGTAGAAAATTTCTAATAACTGATGTACTTCAGTGGAAGCACTCTAAATCGACACCATCAGAAAAAGGAAATAATAGAGCAAAGCAACACTCCGACGAGTCCACTAATTAGTTTTCCACAATTCCTAGGGTAAAAATTACATCCGTCTCATCGGTGCACACTCACATCTTATGCAAAGAGATTCATATAACAATAGCAGGTGTACCAACCGCTGCAGCTGTGCAGCAAATCATGTCTGAGATAGTGCCTACTGATGGATGTTCCAACTTAAGAAGATGGGACATGGGAGGATTCGGCACCCATCAAACGAGCTGTTCTTGCTGCGATGAATGTAATGGAAATACGTGCATATGTCTGTGCTGGTACATAGATAGGAGAGAGAGATGCAGCAGCAGATGCGTGCTCAGAGACACAAGAGTGGCAGAGCAGATGCTCCTAGGAAGGTACCTGATGAGAGCATCTTCCTCGACTCTGGGCCATGGGAGCTCTGTCTTCCCCCACAGGTGTGCCCTGAGAAGCACACGCTGAAGGGACGGGATGGTGGGACTGCTGAAGGTGCTGCCACTTATGCTCCTGATGGCCTTTAGGAGAAATGGGATGAGAACAGACACCCTTCTAACCTTGGCTCATCCATGTTTGCCGGTTGGGTTTTTTTCCCACAGTTGGAAGTTCTGCCTAAGTAATTAGTGTTCATAGCAGCTGGTGGTTGTATACTTCGTGATGTTGCCTAATTTAATTCACATTTCTTTAGAGTTTTGGCCTCCTAAGGTAATAAAGGATTATGAGGGAAGAAAAAGCTTTCTCTTTCTTGTTTTAGGTGAATTGCCAGATCACAACACGCCTCCTACTCTGAGAAAAAAAGAACAGCCTTCTCCATCTTCTGGCAAAAGCCAACAAAATCCTCTCTCAGACCTCTGTTCCCCTCATCCCAAGCTGAAGAACCTCTATCTGCCTATATATTGTTGGTCAACTTAAAGAAAGTAAAGTCCCAAGAATGTTATTTTTAAAGCTACCATCTCTGGTATTGCTTTCCATGTATAAAATTATCTATCTAATATTTAACATTTGATCAATGAGATGGAGATTAAAGAGCTCTGACTGCCCACTTGAATATCATTGGCGTTTCATCAACATGTTTGTTTCACACACCTTGGACACGTTGGGGGTCAGTTACTTCAGTGCCAAGGAAATCAGGCCTCTGGACTTGGGGGAAAAAACAATCTAAACCTCCGTAATTCTCAGCATTGATTCAGGCTATCTATCTCCCACATTTGCTCTGCAAATGCGAAAGGATAATTGACTCTGAACTGAAGACAGTGAACTTTGCAGCCTTTGTCACCTGTTGGCACAGCCTTGCTCTTAGGGAAGTTTCATCAACTCAATCCAGGTGAAGGGAAAATATGAAAATTTTGCAATTGGAAATGTTTTCTGAAAACTGTTTAGAAATAAGCCCTAAAACTGAGTTTGCTTTCATTGCTTTCAGTATGTCAAGACCTGGAGGAAAATTTTCTGAAATTCCACTCCTTTCTCACAGAAGTACTTTTTCAAACAAGGGAAAAGTGTGCTCACTTCTTATTTTGGCTTTAAAACGTTCTTCAGTTCTGGTTTCTAACATGATACATGAAGCTTTTTCCTTAACTTGGAGTTATAGAAATTGTTACACCACCTCTGGCAAAGCCAGATGTTCACAGTTACTTGGGATAAAGTGACTTTTTAATAGCCTGCATCATTAACTACAAACATCTTAAAAGTATAGAAGAGAGCTGTAATAATAATAAATTGTTCAAGAAAAGGCAATTGATATAACTGCTTCCAAAGTAGTGAGGCAAAAGAAAATAGGTTTTCAAAGAAATGAATGAGTCACAGTACATCATCTACAGTCTTAGAAAAACACTAGATTTAGTCACTGGTAGGTAACACATAGTTATAAAGGGGCAGGTACAAAAGGATTCCTTACCACTCACCTGGGGGCTTTAATGGCCAGAAGGTAGTGTTATGGTTGTCCAGTCTGCCTCACATAGCCCCAGGCACTGGGCCTCCTGGCTTTATTTTCTTCCCAAAGTGGTTGGGAAGACTTCCCAAGTCTTCTTCCCTACTTTAC
>NW_010562121.1:0-5043 GCF_000687285.1 Phaethon lepturus | reverse complement strand
TCCTTTCTTCTCTTCCCCAAAAGGAAGAGGCGTTCTCAGAAAAAGCAACATTAACCCCACACTACATCATCCCCCCAAAACGAACAAAAACCCAACAAACCATCCCCTGTCAACTTAGAGAGGGATGCTCCACCTGCTGAGTCCTCTCATTGCTGGAAGAGATACATGTCTTCCCTTAGTTTCAGGAGAAGTCATTGAATGGTCTTAGACCTTTATCTGTTTCTCTAAAGATCCATCTGTTACCAAATCATATTCCCAAATCGCACTGACACATTTAATCACAATTTCACACCCATATTCAGATTGTAGTTGTAGAAAAATACAATTTACAAGAGACTCAAAGGTCTCCAGCTGAGCATCTAACTTACAGGGGTAATATCAAATTATCCATTTCTGCCACTACCTCTCAGCTTTCCACAGAGCACCCTGGGAAGCACCTGGCTCCATCTTCTCCAGAGGCTGCTTTAGGGAGCTGAAGGTGGCAAAAAGATCTTCGACTGCTTCTTCAGGCTGCACAAACCCACCTCTCAGCCTCTCCTCACACCTTCCCCGTATCAGCACAGGCTGGGGATGAAGGGATGGAGAGCAGCCCCATGGAGAAGGACTTGGGGGTCCTGGTGGGTGAAAAGCTGGACAGGAGCCAGCAATGTGTGCTCGCAGCCCAGAAGGCCAACTGTGTCCTGGACTGCATCAAAAGAAGTGTGGGCAGCAGGTCAAGGGAGGTGATTCTGCCTCTCTACTCTGCTCTGGTGAGACCCCCCTGCAGTGCTGCATCCAGTTCTGGAGCCCTCAGAAAAGCCCTCCAATAGGAAAGATATGGACCTGTTGGAGAGGGTCCAGAGGGGCTGGAACAGCTCTGCTGGGAGGACAGGCTGGGAGAGCTGGGGGGGCTCAGCCTGGAGCAGAGAAGGCTCCGGGGGTACCTTCCTGCAGCTGCCGGGGTGAGAGGGGCTGGGGAGAAAGGTGGGGACAGGCTTTTTAGCAGTTTCTTGTTGTGATAGGACAAGGGGTGGTGGTTTTAAACTACAAGAAGGCAGATTTAGGCTAGATCTAAGGAAGAAATTTTTGCCCATGAGGGTGGTGAACCCCTGGCCCAGGTTGCCCAGAGAGGTGGTGGATGCCCCATCGCTGGAAACATCCCAGGTCAGGTTGGACGGGACTCTGAGCAACCTGCTCTAGCTGAAGATGTCCCTGCTCACTACAGGAGGTTGGACTACATGACCTTGAAAGGTCCCTTCCCACCCAAACTGTTCTATGATTCCTGTCCTGAATTTTCAAACTTCTTTCAGAGAGATACTTAATTATAGGTTCTTTTTTGCCCCACACATACTGGTAAAAAGGCAAAGATTAAGATGGTCTACTATCAAAACATCTAAGGCAGCTGCACAAATAGCTCAGTAAAAATATCCCAGATGAGTAGACAGCCCATTAAACTCTGTATCTATGGATTGGTGCATTGTAGATCATGAAGATACTTATCAGCTGGTATTGTTCAGCAGCAGAGAAGTCATTTGTCTTCAATATGAACACAATGCTCCTATTGTTGTGCAGCTCAGATATTGTGGCATTGATTAGCTGGTTTTGAGAGGGCAGAGGAGAGGTCTGAGTTTTAACTACAATCGAAAATCAGGTAAGAGGATGGTGAGCAGAGAATATGTATCATAGGAACAGCCTGCTAAAAGGAATTGTCTAAGATTTTTTTATATATATATAATATCAGCTCCATCACTCTCCAGATACACCAAACTCTGCATCTTCTCCATGGATATGACCCAAGTCCCTGTGAAGATCAAGGGTGAAGTCTGCAGGCTTATCCCTGTATCTTCCCCCACGGCAGGGGGATCAGACTACACGATCTTTAAAAGATCCCTTCCAACCCAAACCATTCTGTGGTCGCTCTTTGGGCAGCTGACTTCCAGGATATTTCTGCCATCATAATTCTTGTGCCACAATAAAATCTGTGCTTGGAAAATGCTAGGAAATCTCATTATTTTTTGACTGCAGCAGGCTGTAGGGACTTATTTCACACACAAAAAAATTGATACCCTCTTCCTCTTGCATGCTCTTCCCTTTATTTGCAGGCATGAGCTACAAATAGTAGCTGGGTATTAAGGTAGGGAAGGGTAAAACAGATGACATTCACCAGAAATGTTCCTTCATCAGCTTGACTTCGTGGTTTTCATCTGCTTTTCTTCACTGTGTTTGAACTACTCAGCTGCAGAGCAAACTGAAAAAGGACACAGTTTCTTTGCAGAAAGAGAAATTTAAGTCTTCAAGAAAACATCAGCTCATGTAATATTCTTTCCGGAACTTTGAATCCATGTTCTTTCCAGCCTGGACCTCTTCCACTTCATAAGGAATCAGGAGTCTGAATATATTATCACCTGCAAGCACCACACCCGAGATTGAAGAGCCTGTCCTGAGCACCCTGAGGTGCTGAATGTTTGCAGCAGCTACAGTCTCTCAGCATCTCAACTACATTAGAAGGTATAAAAGAAACTCAGGGCACTACAAACACCCACAGCATCCACAGAAGGTCCTGTGTAGTGTGATACTTTGTGGTGAACACACTAACTCCAAACTTAAAGGCTCCAGAAGCACAGCAGGAAAAAAAAAAATGCCAAAAGGCTTGCGATGATGGATTGTCTCCCAAATAATGCATGCTTGGGTACAGTGGGACCATTTTATTTCTTGGCTAAAAGCATCTAAATCCACTATGCTCTGTTCCAGAAACACAATGACTCAGTTGCATATGTTAGTTTATCTGTCTCATTTTCAGATGTATTTTTGTCATTCAGATTCCAAGGTTATACAATTCAGGGTTGTGCCAGATCCCAGGCACAGTGTAGCCCAAGTGTGACCAGCCTGTGCAGGTGACATTTTTAATCAGGAAATGTTCAGCCCAAAGAGGAGGCAAAGCTGGGTGAAGAGAATAAGTCGTCAGATGGTGATGTATGTAATAAGTTACTGAAAGGGATTAAACCAGTCAGAACATTTCACTCGCTATGAACTTAGTCATTCCATGACTCTAGGACCAGTCTTCTCATTAAGAAAATTGTTGATTAAGATCCTACAGCTGCAATTAATTTTAAACTAGCACAGTCTTCCTGAAGGCTCCTCCAAAGCCTCTCTCTAGAGCTATCTTCTTTGCTCATTTATATCCCATACTGATGCCTGCCCACAGATAGAGTTATTTCAGAGTCAAGAGTACTATATACGCTAAATATTTATGTCAACAAGTATTCAGGTGAGCATTGTCTTCCACACTGCTAGTTGATGTACAAATCGGCACTAGAATCCTCTTCTCTGCAAGAAGAATTGTTTTCTTTTAGCACAAAGAAAAACAGTCAACTGAAGTATATTTTATCCTCCTGTTACATAACTCAGTTCAGCTAAAGACAGCCTAAAATATTTTTACATAAATGAACATGACAGCTATATTGCCTTTGATTAGAGGAACATTTGATTTTTGACACACTTATAAGGTTTACGCTGCAAGCAACAGCATACACAACAGTGAACACTACTAACTTTGCCGAGCAAACTGTCTATCTGGACTTAAAGTCATTGCATTCTCCAACTTGGCTGGAGAAGAAAACCCCACACACCATGTTGCTCTGAAAGGCATCCTACAGAAAGGCACTGGAGGTGTCTTATGGACAGAAACTCAAGCCTGGCTTAACACAAATTAAAAAAAAATAAAGAATTCCAGTAAGTCTTACAGTTTATTACTCTTTCACGTTAAATCTGGTCTGGAAACACCTTGCTTTAGTTTCCCGGCACTGAATCCTGTAGCTGCTCCCCGCCAGAAGCCATCCCCCGTCCTTCCCCGGGCTGCCAGCATGGACGGCCTGTCTCGCTCCCACCGCACAGCAGGTTTCCAGCCCTCAGGTCAGTTTTGCATAGCTATTTCGTTCCTTTCAACAACCTTCCTGAAACACGGGCACCAGGACGGAAACATTTTCCCAACAGCGGCCTCAGCGATGCCGTAACCGAGCCGCGACCTGGTGGCTCCTTCACCCTTCTGCGGCAGCTCCGCTCCGCCCTGCCCGCTGCCAGCGGTGCCGCGACGCAGCCCAGGGCGGAGCCGCTGCTGCCGCGTTCTCCCCCCGTGCATCTGTTACTTACAGCGATTTCAGTGCCAGGCTGAGAAGCGAGCGCCTTCAAAATATCAATCAAATCTTTACTCCTTCCACCGCATCAAGGAAGAGCCCACCACATCTCTCGCACTGCGTTTGAGTCCCACCCCTGCCCCATGCAGTATGGCCGTGCCTGCAGCTTCCCAGCAAAGCCCAGGACAACGTGGGCACAACCCTTCCTCCTCCAGGAGGATCATTTCTCCTCACCATCTCCCCAAGTGCTGCACAACGTTTTCCTGGGGTACGTAGCAGAGGTTTAGGACACGGTGAACCCCCTATTCAGAACAGCAAATATCATCATATTTCTCCTCTGATACGTAAAACCTTTCACATACTAACAAGCAAAAGTTAAACGCACATGAGCAAAAAGTTTACACTTCCGGACTGATCATCTGCCGTTTTGGTGAGATTTGCTTACCTGGATTTTTCCACACAGATAAAGCTTTTAAATCTGCAACACGCCAACGACAAGGCTACCGGCTAAATGCTGCCTTTATGCTATTAAAAAGCATAAAGCAACCTCACAGCCTATGCAAAGCCTGCAGGTCATGATCTGTGGGATCTTCTGCAGTTACTGTTTTCTGAAGAACGCTTTTCCCCATTAACCCCCATGGAAGTGCTGGCTTTTATCCCTATAAAGCCACGGGGCTGAAGGAAATGTTATCATTTTACCATACAACCCAGTTCACCCACTACGTGTAACCTGCCCTTGTCCATTATTTCACAATCTGCGACACACAACGCCGGGACATACAATAAAACCGACTGGCAGTGGAGTGAGAAAATACCCCTGCGGGACGCCACTAAGAACCACTTGTATGAAGACATGCCTCCTTACCTACCACCTCTTTTTTAGACCTGTTCACTAAATCATTTTTATGATACGTTTGGCACAAGCTGGCCC
>NW_010562120.1:0-283 GCF_000687285.1 Phaethon lepturus | reverse complement strand
AATGCGCAATATATCCCGAAAACAGCCTTAACAATGGCGTTGGCGGATTAGAGGCGCCTCTGAATACATATCCGCATGCATAGGCGCGCGCGCCTGTGCGCATCGGAGAGCCACATGAACGCGCACACGTGTCCGTAATCTCCTTCTTGCTGTTGATGAATCACGAGCCATTAATATTTCACGGGCGAAGAATAAATTCCAGGGAGTGAAAGAGGAGCTAAACCCCCAGGACGCCGGCTCTAGCCCTCCTGCCACCGCTCCCGGGCGAGCCCACGGGGCTGTT
>NW_010562119.1:0-17438 GCF_000687285.1 Phaethon lepturus | reverse complement strand
TAAAGGTCTTTTCCAACATTAACGATTCTATGATTGTATGATTGTGTGCCTGACAGTCCTCTCACCTTTAAAAGACATTTCCTGTAGGCACTGAGAAGCTTTTCCTGACTTTTGCTGCTCTGATGGTTTAGAAATCAGCTTCTATTTCATGGCCCATTTACTCATTTGTTCTAAATAATTTCTTTTATTTTGTATAAATGAAATTATAGATATTAGGTATGTGCCCTTAGCCTTTGTCCTAGTAGGCTAAGCTAGCTGAACCTTGCAGATTAATCTAAAGAACCCCCCAGATTCCCCACACCTCTGTCTTTTCTAATGGCTCTTCTCTTTTTTTGTTTTTTAAATTCCTTCTTATTTGCTGCTTCTGTACATCAGGGGTTCTCACACTTAGGTCAATCTTCTGTAATTTTTAGCAAATACCGATATTGCTAGTTTCTTAATACTGAATAAAGTCAAGTCAGAAGTGTCAATTAAAAAGACTCACCGTATGTTTCTGTTATTATTATTCATGACAGTAACCCACAGAGGGTCCCACCAGCCTTGGTGGTCAGACTTCGTGTTGCTTGTACAAAACAGGACAGTGGCTGCCCTGGAGAATTTAGCCAAAACAGGCTAAACAGACATTCAATGGAGGGAAAAAGGTGCATCATCACCTCTATTTCATACTTCAGAAACAGCAATCAGATAAGAAGTGCCTTCACAGCTACTAAATGGTCAATATTTCCCCACGCAAGACTGACCAGCAAAGCCTTATGTGCATTAAGGAAAAGCTCAGTGCATATTATGATTCATGTGGATCTGGTGTTCTTGAATAGTAGATTTGCCACATTGATGATGGAAAACGTGGAGCTCAAACAGGTGTCCAGTGAAGCAAAGGGAAAAGGCTCTTTGCATTCCTCCCCACCAGCATAAAGCCCTTGACTTGTTCCAAACAGTCTGCAAAAGTGATGAGTATTTTCAAATATTACCATCCTGCTATGTTCCACTGCCAAGCATTAAATATGCATGGAAGAAGAGACACTAAGTGGAAAAAGCTGTCTTGTCCTGCTCAGCACAGGACTGCTGGGACCTCTACCTCGGGCTCTTCTGTAGCTGGCAGCAAGCGGCACCTTGCGTGGCTTAATGAGCCAGGCACACATGAAAGAACAGCATCGGCAATCAGTATCTCCTGTGGAAGAAATTAGTGGCCAAAAGGTCAGGTAAAGCATGGGCGAACTTTCCTGGAAATAAAGTATTAAATGTTAGACTATAAGTAACCTGAGGTAATAAGTGAACTGAGGGAAGAGATGACTAAAATGACTTCAGGTTGCAGACAGTGACCCACCAGAAGGGACTGTCCTTGTGAACTTTTCCAAAGCAGTTGTTCTACTGTAACACCTCAAAGGTGAACACACAGAATGGTTAAGATTTTAAAAAGCAACAAACATCATTTTTCTGTATTTTAGGCTGAGGTCAGATGGGCACCTCGTACACACAGGCAGGGTTTGAGCTGAACAGACACCAAGAAGGACAAAGACCTTTTGTTTCAATTACTGCTCACATCCCCCTACTACATAGAACTAAGTACAGCCAACAAAAGTCTCATGCTGCCTTTGGTGCACCTTTCCTACCCTCTCAGAGATATTAAGTCCATGTTGTGACATGCTTTCTTAGCTAATTTGTCTGCAGGTGATGGAAGCTCTAGTCCTAAATTATTCTCGGCTAATTCTCACTGTTTGCTAAGTCCCGGTCTTACAGATCTGAGGATCCTGTGACCCTAACTGTAATTCAAAGAAATGGCACGGAGCATACAACTTACTGCAAATCAACACTTCAGGCCTCACATGCACACTCTTTGTGGCTAGTGGAAAATATTGAGTAATCTGGTTCTAATCTGCCTCACAGCGAAAGCACACTGAAATCATCCTTCTGTGCTGGGCTCCTGTTGGGAACTTTACTCAAAGCCTGTATCAAACCTGGTATCCCTTAAAACCAGCTTTGACTGTGCTACTTGCAGTCACCAGAGTGTATGTCAAATACCTTCTTCTTTATTGTTCTTCTCTTTTCCACCTGTGAATAAGAAGGGACCAAGATATACGAGCACCTTAGTTGTTTCAGTTTTCTACTTACTCTCAAACCAAAACAAAAAGCAAACCACAAGCAGATATAGAGCAGAAGAGCATAGTGCTAACAGCAACACATCCAACACCTGTTTCATGTCCCCATCTCTTCTGCTTCTTCTCCCTTTCCTTCTTCCCACTTTTTATTTCTCCACACAAATTAAGGATCCTGCTAAATTTTAAAATGATTGATTTCTTCTTCCTGAGAATTGCCACTCTTGAGATAGCTGTTCAGGGTGTGCCATGGGGGAACGTGGATGAAGCCTGTGAACAAACTCTCATTTTAGAGGGGAACCGTGCAGGGAGCTGGGGCAGCACAGGGATGGGTAAGTGCTCAGCCTTCTGACGTCAGACAAGCACTGGTGTTTCATCATTGCTGTGGCTCCTCAGCACAGTATTTGCTCAGTCCCACCCCAGCCTGCTCAGCCTTCCCCTCATTTCCTAATTCTCCTAGAGGGCATCTGGATGTGGCTGGTCACAACCACGGCCCCGCTGGATACAGCTTCATGGCCAGGCGGCTACAGCACAGTTGCACAGCCACATGCCGGAGAGCTGGTCACTGCAGTGCAGGACAGGTGATCTACAGGATGGTGCCTACAACGGAGGGGCAAGAACTATCCCCAGTGCAGAGACCTCTGTCCAGGCCTTTCCATACCAGTTAACCCCATGGGGCATGGCTGTGAGCAGAGCTCTGGGGCAGGCCCTGCTCTAATAGCTCTAAGCCACTGCTCCTCACATGCTAACTTGTGTGAGTCTTACTGATCACTTCAGCCAAAAAGGACTTCTGGAAGTGCTGCCCCAGTAAGATAATATGAAAACACAAGACACCTTGTGAATGGGGTTGCCAACTGGTGTGCTCAACGCATTGGACATGGGGCTTCCCCCAAGGGCTGTGCTGGAGGCACTTGGAGCCTACCCCATGTGCAAGGGAACATGACTTAGTTTCAACATCTTCCCCCACTTTTGAGTGGAGTCTCATCTGGGGCACGCTAAGGTTGTACACCAGGAGCTTCAGCTTGCCGGCCAGGTACTGGGAACTTGCTTGTGTACTCCATATGAACATCTCTACACCTCCTGCTTGGACACCTTGTCCTCCCCTGTGCCGTCCAGAGTCAACCTTTGAGCATAGTGCCATCTGGTGAGACTCGAGATACTTGTGCAGCCCAAACAAGTAATGTCACATCTCACTCAACAAAGCCCTTGGGACAGTAAAATTTAAAACCGGGCCTAAATGCCAGCACACCTCTGAAACAGATTTTCAGCGGGAGAAGCAACGATAGGCCTAGTCTTTCACCAAAAGTGGGTCATTTGCACCAGTGAGACCGCTTGCTCAGGTATCAGCCAGAGGCCAAATTTACTATAGCTCCAAGCTGAGCTGGCTCCTAACCTAGCTTTCGTCCACTGCAACTAGGTCTAAAATTGTATCTTTTGGCACGTGAAGCCCAGGATACAGAGAGTTCTTGAACAGACTGTTGTTTGTTATGCCATGCCAATACTGCATCAGCTGCCTGGAGAGCTGCTATCACCTCTTCTTTGTGGAGGAAGATCTCAGGGTCCCCAGGGAATCCCCTTGGGCTCTTGCTCAAAGAGAAACTGTCCTAGAAGGAAATGTCACTGTTGAAGAGGGTGTTTTCTTTACAAAGGGCTTATGTCCTGCTCTAGATGCCACCTTCTCTAGCCATGAGATGACGATGCTCTATTCATGGAAACACGTGGCTGTAAGAGGCCATGGGGCTGGCTGCCACTGAAGCACCTTTCTCCCAAGCATCCCATGAGCCCAGGCTCCCACCTCGAACCTCTTGGCTGCAGTCTGGGACTGAGCCCTCTGGGTGGGTGATGGGGATCAGGAGCCTGTGGGGTGAAGCCTGGCTTATGGGACTTGGAGGGGCTGTGTAAGACAAGACTTCATCTCCCAAAGCAGAGACTTGAATGTATCACCTAAATATACATATATACAGATGCATAAAAGGGAGGGTTATTTCTCGTTGCATGGGGGGCTCCAGCACCCCCTCCCCGACATGGCCCTACGGAAGAAACAAACACAAACTTAACCAACTCCTGCCTTTCCTGCCTGAGCAGACTGTAGGGGTGGCATTGGGATCCAGACTGCAGACACCTAAATGAGGCTGTCAGCGATACGGGCGTCTACACACAATGTAGGTACCCACAAAGCAGTGTGGACCTAGCCAGTGCAAGAGCTGGTCAGACAAATATAGGCTTCTAGGCCTGTTTGAGGTGCCCTTGATTACACACGACATCTATCCAGGGCTGGCAGATAGGAGATGGGACCTACAGGAGACCCACACCCTTCTGGTCTGGTGGCTGCAGGCCAGACAGAATACCTAGAGCATCCCAGGTGGGACTAAATGACTCCCTTTTAGGGAGTCAAAATGACTTCTCTTTTAGGGAACTAAATCAAGCCATCACTCACTCCAGACCCTAATGGAAGTTCATGGGTAGACAACTCCACTGGAGACTCCTAACTCCATGTATCTCACTACTGCATCCTAACTCATTTGCAGTCACTTAACCTTTCTGCGGCATTCCCACTTTGAAACCCACTCAGCAACTTTTCTCGTTATCGTTCACCATAATTGTTCTACACTAAACATTGGTTCTGTTTCCCATGAGCTAAGGCTACAAACAGGGATTTTGGTCCCTGCTTTCAGAGGATTAGTATTTTCAGTTCCATTGAACAGATACTGTGTCAAGTATGGTTTGCTATCCTCCAACTGAGGAGGATAAATGCACTGACAGGTGGCAAAAGGCATATTTTATGAGTGAGAAAATGAAATAAAACAAACGAAAATGCACAGTGTTTTCCTCTGTTGTCAGTGGAACTGTACATTTTATTATGGCTGCATGCAATGGGAATATTAGCTCTGATCTGCAGAAGTGCAAATTAAACTGCTGATTTAGATTATCATATTTTATGCATAGTAACTTTACAGGCTTTAACATTTTTTCTTCATTGTGTGTAGAACCTTTATGAGTTAGCCTTTTTTTGTCAACTATATTTCAGAAGTGAGAGGTTTATTCCTGTTATTGCATTAAAGGAGGCATTTTGCTGCTAGGAGAGTTTAGCATTTTATTCAGCTGTGATAACTTTCCCTTATACGCCAGCACGAAGCACAATTAACACAGAAATGTTCCGTAGTTTTATGAAGCACTTGTGTGAGCAGCTAATCTTTATTTTCCCCACTTCCTTTTTGAGAGATTCCAAAGGATTTTACAAACTCTACACATTTGTCTAGCACACTCTGCAGTGGCATAAACAAAGAATACATGGACCTCAGTGGGGGTTTTGGCTTTTATAATTTTAGTAATTCCACTGTCTCTCATTGCAAGTTTCAAGAGCACTGGAATTTCCAAGTTAATAGTCTGGACCATGGGTAAATTTTGCTCACATCAATTTGGGCAACTCTTTACTTTGGTAGGTAAGCAGGGGAACAGAGGACTGGGGTCTTTAAATCAAGGTATTTATTATTTCAAGGAAATTTTTCTCTACACAGAAAAACGCACAGGTTCACCTCCTGAATTACCAGTGGGAGACAATCTCTGATTAATGCCATTCAATATAAATGAAAGAAAGCTTTTTTTTTTTACCCTGTAGGAAACCTGCAAACATTCCTAAGGAAGTAAATTCATTAGTAACCTTTCAAACACCAGCCTTTTGTTTTAGCCTGGCTCCCTATTCAAACACACTGAGCGCATTTGTAGCCTTGGGTCTTGTCTGGTTGTTCCCTCTTTTGAATCCACTTGCTGATTTCGATTGAACTTGCTAGAATAATTAGAAGACTGAGAGGTGGAATGAGGTCAGCAAATGAGGTCAGGACACCTAGCCCATCACCCTGCCTTGGACAGTGGCTACAGACCCAGGGAACCTCTCCTGTTACTTTCCCAGGACTATCCCCCAGCACCCAGGGCTGGAGGCTTGCCAGTGTCCTCAGCCACAGCTGGTACCTTTGTGTCTCGTAATCTCCTTTCCTATGGAAACAAGGCAAATCTCGTCCCGCTCTGCTTGCGTGTTGCATATTTAAAGTAGAAAAAGAGACCCTCTAAGTAACCTGACTGAGGGAAAGCTGCAGCACAAGCAGTTTTCCTCACTAGACTTCAGTAAAGTTACTGTCCCCATAGGTTACCCAGCACATTTTGTCCTTTGTTTCTCTGTTTCTTAGGCCTAGATTACATTATGAAAAATTGTCCTAAGCAAGGAGAAGAGTGAAGCAGGCAGTCTGATATTTTCTCATTTTCTGCCTTGCCTCTTGGGCATTGGCCAAGTCAACTGCTGCGGAGACCGGCACATAAACCTCGCTTCCCCAAGACAGTCTTGTAGGAAGAAGCCGAGGAACTGGAACATCCACAGTGGCAGGCTTCAAGCGGCTCTCTAATTTATTGTGACAGCCACACAAAAACATCTCCTCGGCGATGCAGGAGAGAAGAAAGCGCCTGGTCTGATCCTGTGTGTGCCAGCAGGCTAATGTGTTTCACAGCGTCTGCCCTGCACCGAGTTCTACGGCTTCCAGACCATCCCAGGAGATGAGGTGGTCACCTCCCGGCTCTCACAGCCCAGGGGACTTTGTGCTGGGCACGCAGTGACTTGCTGCACTGACAGCACTTCTAGTCCCAGTATCTTTCTAAGGCTGCCTAAAATTTTTCTTTAGAATCACCAGAATCAAGCAGTTTAATGGTACCCCAAAGTGTCACTGTCAACACTGACTGCACTTGCCACAGGGACTCTTGGTCCCCATTATTTTTTGCCACAATCTTCTTGTGATGACTGAATGTTATCAATTCTGGGATCCCTACAGGCAGTCATTAAAACACTGGTACGTTGGTATTGATGATTGGCTTCCCCCACGTAAGCACAGTATTTCTCAGCAGATAAGTACACTTTTTTTGCCTTGAACAATGGAAGAAATGAAATGTACACTGAATTTCTTTCCCATGAGCTGTTTATATTTCAATATACAAGGATAATTTATACAAGAAAATGTAACATTCCTGATTACATACAGCATTTAAGGAAACAGCCAGACTCTTCTAATTTGAAAACAACAAAGTAATATAGGAGATGGGGGACTATTTTTATGTTGATTTTGACTTCTGAGTCATCAAGTTAGGAGAATGCCCTGTGGCACCTATATGGATGGTGAAAATAAACTGAAAATAAATGCAAATTGAAAAGGAAAGACAGCATCTCTACAGGGCCCTTTCCCTCTCCACACTAATCATTCAGTAGCCAGGAAAATCCATGCCAAGGTGCAACTTTTTCCAAAAAGGCACTTGGTGAAGGAGTCCCAAATGTGTGTTATGGGGAGATGTAAAAGTCCATCCTGGTCTGAGAGGGGGCCCGTGTTTTAGGAACTGGCTTGTGCTCTTGGTGGCAGCACCACAGAGTCCTTTTGCTCAGCTCAGCCCAGTGAGTCCAGCAGCACAAGATCAGCACGCAAGCTAGAAAGCCGTAGGTTAGAACATGCGACCTCAACAGTCACAGGCAACCCAAAACTTGCCTCAGAGCTTTGCAGAGGGTGAGAAAAAGCACCCCAAAGAAGGCGATAACATTGGAAATAACTGAAATCCTTGTTGACGTCCCACGCCAGGCACTGGCCTGCGAACATCCTTGGGAAAAGCAGTTTTCTCCACTGGAAGAAGGAGCTTTATTAGATTGTAGCAAAGAAGAACTAGGACCACATAAAGCCAAGCTGTCCGGTTTGGCCACTTGACCAGCATGTCTCAGTCTCTTCCAGCACCAGTGGAGAGCATCAGAGTCCTTCAGAAGTGTCTCCTCGCTCTCTTCATTGACTATAGAGAAGAGCCAGGTTCTCTGTTTAAGTGCTCAAATAAATCCCTGCTTAAGTGCAATGAACAAAAGCCTTAGTCTCACCCTTTGCTTCGCTGCTGAACTTCCTCAACCAAAACTTTCCAGGCTTCCAGCTTTGGACCTGAAGACACACTAGCAAAATTCCTCTTTTTCTCTCTGAAATTCTTTTGCTTTATAGCTGCAGAATCAGCTCTAGTGGGGATTTTACCCTGCCCTGCATTTGCCGCTGCCCCATGTTCTCTGTCTAGCTCCTGTCCGAGGAGTTACTGCTACCTCTTCACACAGAGCTGAGAGCTCATGGAAGTGCCAAGCCCTTGGTGTGGGAGACTGGACCTGTTTTTTGATCCATTGTTTTCAGTGCTGACATTTCTCACCACTTTATCAAAATGACATGTCTTACAGTAGGTCTCACCAGGACAAGGGGTAGTGGTTTTAAACTAAATGAGGGCAGATTTTGGCTAGATCTAAGGAAGAAATTTTTCACAGTGAGGGTGGTGAAACACTGGTACAGGTTGCCCAGAGAAGTGGTAGATGCCCCATCCCTAGCAACATTCAAGGTCAGGTTCAACAGGGCTCTGAGCAACTTGATCTAGTGGAAGATGTCCCTGCTCATTGCAGGGGGGTTGGACTAGATGGCCTTTAAAGGTCCCTTCCAACTCAAAGATTCTATGATCTTGTGATTCCTTGAGCCACATGGTCCCCTCTGAGGCCTCACGTTGTGCGTGAAAGATGTGACCTAAAGAGCCAAACCAGAAGAGCAAAGGCTTCAATTGCACTATGTTTTATATATTAAAACTGTAGTTTAGAACGAGCCAGCGTGGTACAAGCTTCCATCCTGCCCAGTGTTACCTGTGCTCAGAATAGGAGCATCCAGGGTATGAAGCAGTGGGGAAGAGCTCAGTATTTCACTTCTGTCACGCTGCTAGGATATGGAAAATAGGCGGTGACATAACCATGTGGTCATTGCTTTTTCCAGCGCACGTGGTCATGCAGCAGGGAAAAGCATGGAGAGTGTAAAAACCAGCACATGCTTATGTTTGTGCACATGCACATATATTTTGTTGACCCAGTGGCATGCAAAGTTAGCTAAAAAACACCATCCTTTTCCTTCCCTTGGCTGACCCCAGTGTGGATGCCCTTTTCTTAATGCAAGATCTTTAGCACTGGGAATGATAATGGCGATGAACTGTGCAAACCTGACAGCTGAAGGCAGAATTGTTCCTCCTGAGCCGGAGCAGGCACTTTTTCAGCTCCCTGCTGGTGACTAATGCAGCAGGCAACCTTTTCTTTCTTTGTGGGGCCTTTCCGAAAGGATCCAAAATAACATCTGTCTTTATTAATGCTGTCACTCCTCCTGCAGAGCTGCATTCTCTCAAACGCACTTTCTCTTGTACATAAACAAGAGCTTTCCGGAAAATTATGCCACTTCTATAATTAGACCTGAGATACAGAATCACAGAATCACAGAATCATTAAGGTTGGAAAAGACCTCTAAGATCATCAAATCCAACTGTCAACCCAACACCACCATGCCCACTAAACCATGTCCTGAAGTGCCATGTCTACATGTTTTTTGAATACCTCCAGTGATGGTGACTCCACCCCCTCCCTGGGCAGCCTGTTCCAATGCCTGACCACTCTCTCAGTAAAGAAGTTTGTCCTAATATCCAGTCTAAACCTCCCCTGGTGCAACTTAAGGCCATTACCTCTCATCCTGTTGCTAGTTACTTGGGAGAAGAGACCAACACCCTCGTCGCCACAACCCCCTTTCAGGTAGTTGTAGAGAGCAATAAGGTTTCCCCTCAGCCTCCTCTTCTCCAGACTGAACAACACCAGTGCCCTCAGCCGCTCCTCATAAGACTTGTTCTATGAAATTGGCACCTGCCGATGGGAAGGTGACCTAGCAAATCACCACCTAACAAACAGACCTTTGCCAGGGTGACATAAGACATATAAACTAGGCAAAGGTTAAGGTTATATATGTGGTAGTTTGCAAAGAGTTGTATTAACTGCATCGATAGGAAGGGAAAAGTGCAGGAAACTGCACAGAGAATGAACCAAGTATTTACCATTCACTACTGATTTCTGAATAATTTTTTTTTTTTCCCCCAAAATAAAAAGACACTGCAAGGGAAATGTCTTTTTTTTTTCCTCCGGTACAGTCACGGATGTGTGGGGTCCTTTGCTTCCCCCTGCTGACACCCTGAAACGGCGCAGGGTGGGCTGTGACTCCAGCCAGCCGTGGGAGTGGGGAAACTAATGAGGATGGGCTCTGCCTGCAAGCGCTCCCGCATCCCACAGCTCCCACGGTGCTGCTGCCGAGAGGCGTGCGAGCGGGCGACCAGAAGGAATAACAGCAACCGAGACCCCCCGAGCCTCATCAGCAGGGTCCCGGGGGGCCGAGCCTGGCTCTGGGGTCTGGTCCCACCAGAGAGGACTGTCCCAGCCAGCTCTCACTGAAGGTTGGATTTTGCGGTTCCTCTGCCCAGTCTCCCATGCAGAAGTGAACGGATTCGGCACCCACAGCACTCTCAGGTAAGAGGGATTTGCTGGGAAGTGGACAATGTGCCAGGATAAAAGCCAGTGTAGGGCTTTGTGGTTGGTCAGGAAGCAATTGACTCTGGAAGAGGACTTTGCTCTGAATATTTTAGGGGAAAAAAAAAACCAACAACAACCATTCCTTCTAGCAGCCTTTAGAGAAGAGACCTTATTCCGGAAGGGGCTGCTGGCCCGCATGCACCTACTGTGTCCCAGCAGGACTACTTCTCAGCAGTCAGGAGCCATTGAGCAGGAACTGGGGTCTTAGGAAGCCCCAGTGACTCTGCCTGTTGCGTTCATTAGTGCAGCGTGGGGCACCGGAAGCCAGGAGAAAGCAGAGCTCAGTTTGAGAAGACTGAACACCGTAGGACAAGTGTGGAGGTGGCTCTTGTTTGGGCTGACATATGGTGGGACCAGCATGAAGCTGTCTTTAGGCTTTGCCATGGGTCAGGGATGCACCAGTTGGTCAGCGCTCCTCTTCTTTCGACCTGTGTTAACCTAAACATTTAGGGTAAGAATAATGACCAGAAAAATAGTTCAAAGCTAAAACTAGCTGAACTAAGGAAGGGACCAGGATGGAGGGTCTGTGCTACACAGATTTATTATCACTGCTTGTCGGGGACAAGGAACTGAGTTACAACAGAAGGCAGCAATCTGGGACACAGCCTGAGTGCCAGGCACACAGCAGCCAGCACTCAGCCTGGCCACTGGCCACCAGCGGGGAAGACACTGAGTGGGGAAGTGCTGGACAGGCTCGGGGAGGCACAGGGATGCTGTGGCTCTGCTGTGGCTGGGTTGCACCCTGCCACTCCAAAAAATGGCTGTGTGGAGAAGTCCCAGCCACCTGCAAGGGGCTCAGAAACTCGTCCCCCAGCTCACTGGCCTTTGTGAACTCAAGATCAGGTCCCTTCAACTTGGGGAGATGACCCCAGGGAAGGACTAATGGGAGGAGGTCCAGAAGTTGTCTTTGGTCTTCAACTTTTTTTCTAGTTGTGGCTGAGTTTTCCATTTTGCATGTGACTTTCCCAACTCACCAGCAAACCAGGACCAGGCACCATGTGGCGGGACATCTGCCCTGCCTTTGCATGCCACCAATCTTCATGCTGCAGCACTTGCAGTTTTGTGCAAATTTCAGTGACAGTTCCCCATTTTTAGCTGGGGAACAAAACTGTTCCCCAGCTGCCTGGCTGCTGAATTGCACTTTAGCACCCTCATGCATTGGCACACAGTCAAATATTCATCTTTAATAGCCACAGCAGCTTCTGCAGATACACCGAAGGGCTGGGGGATAGGAGCAGCACTTATTTACCCAGCAAACATAAAGACTTCTCTGAGGGGTTTGTCAGTCCTGTAGGAGTCAAAGTCAGTGTCCGAGGAAGAGCTGAAACCATTGCCTGGTGGTTATGTGTGTTGTGTCCTTGTATGAACACGTTTTGTGTGCAGCCATCATGAATTTGCTTTCTTTATCTCACCTGTTAAAGCTGCATACCCAGAGCTCTGATTCACAGTCATTTCTGGGCTCCATCACTAGATGGTGACATGCTCCCAGGTACCAAGTCCTCCTTCAGTTAGTCTTGTTTCCTTTAGTTTAAAATAACAGTAAATTTAGACAAAACGTATGTTCTACCCTCTGCTTATGGAAATGCAGCATTCCCAGCCACATACAGTTCTGCTCAAGATAATTTGGTATTCAACGAATTTTTAATATGGCATTGGTTTTGTTAACACAGTTTCTGTAAGGATTACTGTTATAAAAGTAATTCTAGTCATGAAGTCATGAACATTTATATGAAGACTAATATTACTGAGCTCTGCATAATTTAGAACATATTTGTCAGCAGCCAATAGCATACTCAAAACGAATGCCTGTTTGTGCACTTTCTAGGAACAAATCTGCACCAAAAGTTTTAAAGTTTAAAGTTAGTATGTCATTTGTTTGTGGAAACTACCATCTTCCCTTCCTCCTTCCTGTTTTCCCTGAGCATGCAACAGTGCTCATTTCCTTCCTGAAAACATTTGTCAATAGTTGCAACCCATCAGCACAGTACTTGCTCTTCTGAAGAAGGTTTGGTGGCTGGGACGAGGAGACTGCACTCCCCGGAGCTCAGGCACTCATGTAATCTCCATTCCAGTGCATCGCTCAGTGTTGATGGAGATGTACACTGGGATTTGCAAGGCTAATTGCAGCAGTTACATGCACCCATCAGACAAGGCTCATGACATAGTATGAAGATGAGGGCTGCAGAAAGAGAGCCAAAATTCCTGAGATACGTGATATGATGACACACGCTATAAACCTGGACATATAATGTTGGTGGCTGGCTGCTACACGCAGGTGTCTCAGCATGGGTTACTGACCCGGCAGGATGGCTGCGAAGGCCTGTCCCCGCTACGTGCTTGGCTGCTCGCCAACAGGTAAAGCCAGACCTGCCTCCGTTACTGCCGTCGCCGCCAGGAAATAGAAGCTGCAACGCCAACACGCAAGAGTAAAACCCGTCCCACTCCCTGTGGCAGCAGAGGGTCCTGTGCTGCTGCAGCTCATGGCTGCCTGGGCTTGCAGGAGGCTCCCAGGAGGCAGCCGGCTCTGCTCAGCCACGTCTGGTAGGGCTCGGACATGCTATGGAGGGGGTATGGCCACGTACTGGCTGGGTGATACAAGTCTGTTTGAATTTTCCACACGTATCCAGGGCCCTCTGGTCCCTGGTAGGGTCTGGACCATGTTGAGCTCTGCATTGCGTGATAAGAAATCCCACCGGGGTGGGCTTCATGTCACCTTAGAACAGAACAAGGCTAAGCTTAAAATATTGCTCTTTAATCATTAGGAAATTTAAAGAGGCTGATTTGAGGCATGTGCAGAAATGCAGCTTTGCCCATCCCAGCGACCTCCGCACACACCTTCATCTGTCACACAGTTGTGTGGTGGTAGATCTGTGGTGACCCTGGCCAGAGGCTGAGGCTTGGGGGGTGGGGGGTGTGTGTGTGGTGTGAGCTTTCTACACTCCTGTCGATGCTGGATGCTACTTAACTGATGCTGCCTGACGCCCAGGCCTTGGGTGCCTAGCTGCTTGCTCATTCCTCACCCCACCTCGAAAAAATTCTTCTTTACAAAGAGCTACTTTCTAATCCAGATACATTTTTATCAAAGGCATCTTGTTCTGGGCTCCCTGTGGCTTGCAGTTTTTATTCTATATTCCTCTTCAGAATCCTCCACAAACTTAAAACTATTTTCATCCTCTCTCCTCCCCTTTAATTCATTTTTGCTCACTAAATAATTTTTGCAGAGGTTTGTGTAGTGAACCTTACCAGTTTCACTGAGTTTTCTCATAACAGTTCAATACACTTTCACAGAATCACAGAATCACAGAATCATTAAGGTTGGAAAGGACCTTCGAGATCAAGTCCAACCATTAATCCAACACCACCATGCCCACTAAACCATGTTCCAAAGTGCCACATCCACATGTTTTTTGAACGCTTCCAGAGATGGTGACTCCACCACCTCCCTGGGCAGCCTGTTCCAATACCTGACCACCCTCTCAGTGAAGAAATTTTTCCTAATATCCAATCTAAACCTACCCTGTCGCAACTTGAGGCCATGTCCTCTTGTCCTATCACTAGTTACTTGGGAGGACAGACCACCACCCACCTCACCACAACCCCCTTTCAGGTAGTTGTAGAGAGCGATAAGGTCTCCCCTCAGCCTCCTCCAGACTAAACAACCCCAGTTCCCTCAGCTGCTCCTCATAAGACTTGTGCTCCAGACCCCTCACCAGCTTCGTTGCCCTTCTCTGGACACGCTCCAGCACCTCAGCATCCTTCTTGTAGTGAGGGGCCCAAAACTGAACACAGGATTCGAGGTGCGGCCTCACCAGTGCCGAGTACAGGGGCACGATCACTGCCCTGCTCCTGCTGGCCACACTATTGCTGATACAGGCCAGGACGCTCTTGGCCTTCTTGGCACTTTGTCCTGTCCCAACCCCAATCCAAGTCAAGATAGAACCTTGTATAGTTTTTAGGGAGACAGCATTAATACTTCTCCCCCAGCCTTCCTGGGACCCCAAAGCTCTACCATCACCAGCAGGCAAGACCAAAGCTGCTGGAAGGCATCCTGACTCTGGGTGTGCCACACTGATGGCTGCTGTCTGGATTTGTCGACGCTTTGAGTTTTTTGAGGGTAGTGATAGCCTGCCGAAGTGCGTGAGTGACTTTGAGTCAAGATATTTAGTAAGTTAAAGACACTTTTCATAACCATATTCATTTCTGTATCCCCACAGGCACCCCAAAAGCCTCTTCACAATGACTGCCGGCCTGGAGAAAGCCTGCCACCGGTGCATATCTAAAATTGCCAGCAACGGTAAGGCAGTTCTGGTAGTAAACACCTTCTGTATTTAGGCAGCCCTGTTGCTAAGCCAGGTATATAAAAAAATTAAGATGATACCAAGACTCACCTGAATCTTCTCCTGAAGTTTCCTTTTCTTCCCTTGTTTCTGAGATATTTCCTTTCCCATTTCTTTTCTCTATCCTGAGAGCACCTGCCTGCTGCAGTACTTGGACTATGGCAGACCAGTGTAAAATTTCAAACAAATACAAACACCACCAAGTACCTAAATATGGGCTGCAGCAGACAACCTAAGCAATATAACGTGTCTGTCTCCTGTTTCAGGCGGTACCTTACATGTAGTCCAGCAGAAATACCTACAGGAACAGGGAACAAACTGCCCCAGGAGCAATTCCCGCAAAGCAAAACTGCTGCCAACCTGTGTGCTGACATGGGGACATGGGACCGGGGACAGGGTGCGGTCAGGAATAGCCCCCCTTTCACCCAGAGCCATTTGGGGAAGGGTCTTCTTCCCTCCGCGTGCCCGGCCCCTCGCACAACAGCCACCCCAGGCACGAGTTGCCCTCGTCAGCGGCCACGCGTTGCGAGTAAGAAGCGTCAGTTATCTGAACAGAGGTCTTTCGCTCGACAGCCCGGGCTCACTCAGGCTTTAACGCAGATGGTTCGTCCCACGCAGGGTGGAGGGCAAGGAGGGGGGTGACGAGCCGAGGGCTCCGGGGCTGGGGGAGCCGGCTGGCTCTTGCTCTCCAAGGAGCAACGCAGCAGAAAGCCGACCTGGGCTGGGGCCGTGCCAGCTGTGGAGGGAGGCACCGGAGAAACACGCTTCAGGGACGGGTTTCTGTGAGACCAGCGTTGTTGGCAGGAGGTTAAAATCCAAGGGTTTTGAAAGCCGCTTGCTCCCGCTAACTGCACCTCCTTTTCACTCCGAGTTGCAAGCGCCTGTTGCTTTCGCTTTTAGGCAGTAGCAATTTCTAATTATGCCAAAATATGAGAAGAAGAAAACCCCTTGACTGCTCACCATAACTGATACTTCACCCACACTAAGTGCTGCATTCGCCAGTCTAGGGCTGTTACCTCGGGGTCTTTTATACTCCGGCTTTTGGCTTCACTTGAAAGGCTCTCAAAGTTCAGAACGAACTTTTATTAATGATTAAGCCCCTCAACTCCTTGCTGCCTTACAACCCTTCAGAGAAAACCAAGCCAGGGGGACAGACAGCCCTGGCCCGGGTTCAAACCCAGGTCCACCCGCAGGAACCTGGCACCGGCAGAGGACACCTTCTGGCCTGCTTGTTGGAGCTCATCGTTGCCCCGGGGGGAAGGAGGGCTGGGGAGTGCTGAAGACCAAGGGGTGTGGAGCATGCAGCGCTCTCATGACACCCCGACGACCCACCCGTGGGAGTGGGACCAAGCTGGCGTGGGCTCCTTGCACTCTGCAGAAAGGGGGGGATCTGGACCTTAATGACAACAAAGAAAATAAATGAACATTTTCTGACTTTTATTGAAAGGCTGGGTTTAGTTCTCATCTCATCTATGTTTTCTTACAGCAGGAGCACCCTCTCAGGTACCCACAAAGTTACCCATGAGTAAAGTCAACTCAGAGATACTGCTCCAGGAAACCCATTATCTTTAGGTTTTCATTACATTTAAGTTCAAAATCAGCTCAGCTTTAGCTATGGATCAGCTAGTGCATCCAAAATCGATTTTCTGTTCATTAAAATGCAAACCCTCCTCAAGTCCAGTGACACTTAATTTAATTTTTTCTCATTCTGTGTATGTTTTTCAAAGAGCGTTTCAGCACAGCCCCACATTTGTACCTATGGTCTCCTGATATTTAAATGGCTCTGAAGAGTCAACCTACCGGTGCAGCATTGTTTAAATTCTTTTCATTCTTGGTACAGCAATTTAAGTTCAGAACATTAGGTCAGTCTTTAATTAACAAAACAAACAAACAAACAAAAAGGCTAATTCACTACCCTGGGTCTACAGCAAAGCAAACTGGTGGCTCTTTATGTAATGCCTAAATCTTGTCTAAGAAGTACATCTGGAAATTAATCACAAGGAGGCAAATCCAGAACCTAGACCATGGCATAATTGTAGTTCAGTAGCTAGAGGCATGGCATAACATTCAGACAAGCCACTCTGCAATATTGCCTAACCCCCAAAGTACTTACATCTACATCTACATGTACATCTGCATCTACATGTACATCTGCATCTACATCTGCACCTGCATCCGCATCTATATCTATATCTGCATCCTCCCCATCTTGAAGGTTTCCAGATTACTGCACCTCCTTGTTCTACACCATTTCTGGTGAGAGCAGCATTGCTGGTGTCAGCTCTGGAACCTGGAACTTAAACTTTAGGGACTGGAGACCTCCATGGGAATGCCTGTTCCTTACACTGAGCCCTCTAGCTGTTGAGTATCTAGTTTGGTCAAGGGATTAAATAATAAATTAATTAATGAAAGAATTTCTGCCATTCATCCCAAGAGACTATACCATCAATATATCTCCTTGCTATGGCACTTAGCCTCATGGACAGAGCAATCTTTGTTTCTGCTCAAGTTCACCTCATGTCTCTACCTTCACAGATCTTTGGATCACTCACAGGTCCTTTTTTGAGTGCTCAAACCTTG
>NW_010562118.1:0-33225 GCF_000687285.1 Phaethon lepturus | reverse complement strand
CGTTGGTGCCTGGGGCTCAGCCTTACTAAAAGCCGCTTGGCCGGCGCAGGTTTGCCCGCCCGTGAGTGCGAGGGACGGTCTCCTCAGACCCAGCGCAAGCTCCGGCTCCGCGCAGCCGGAGCAGAGAGGAGTGGGCTTCTCTGGGCTTCTTCAATTCGCCGCATGTTTACGGCGTGGCCCTGTGAGGCTGCTTCTTGCGCCCTTTGCGTTTGGAAAGTTTTCCAGGGAAGGAAGTTTCTTCTAGGAAGAAGCCTTTCCAGTTAAAAGGCTGTAGCTAAGCTTCTGTGCAAGACGAAGCATCAATGGAAGCGGTTTTAAATACAAGGTCGCGGTTCTTTGTCACGTGACTGTGCTAAAGCTCAATATAAATAACTGTTTCATAGTAGGCATTCTTGGCTTTCAGGAGGCTCCCCTTAAAAAGGGTTCTGTGTCCCAGAGCAGTGCCAGTGCTGTGGCGTGCGGGGGCTGGGGACCTATGCTGGAGTTCAGAAAAGGGAAAGCAATATACTGCTTTAAAGTCTCAACATTGTCTTCTCTTGCTCTGGAAACAGGCATGTGTGAAGTTCTATGAAAGGAGCTAAACTCCGTTTCTGTCTTCTGCAGGTGGCAGCCTGGTGTTCCCATTCTTTTTAGTCAAATGAACTCCAGCAAAGAGAAAGGAAGATGTGAGAGCTGGCTTGCTAAATAGTCCCCCAGGCTGTCCTGATACATTGCAGTGGATGCCATGGTGACTGGAGTCTAAAGAGTGTGATCTATTGCTGTCACTACAGACTGGAATTACACTTAATGCCACACTCTTGTTTGCAGCGTACCTCTCTGTTTGCAGTGTTGGTTAGCAGTGTGTCCATGCCGCAGTTCTGCGGCAGCTTGAGACAGTGTGGTTTGGGGCTTCCGTGACTCCAGCCATGCGTTCCTCTGCCTGTGTGACCGAGCAGTAAGTCAGCACAGAGAGTTAATTTTGAAAAGAAAAAAAAAAAAAAAGGATAGCTTTTTCTGGTAGGTTAGCTTTCAGCTGGCTCAGCTCTCTGAAGTGGCACACCATGTGGTTGCATGAGTGCAAATGTTTGCTCGAGAGAGGGTAGGAACGTGGTGAGAGGGATGCAGCTGTCACAGCTTAGGCTGGCAGAGGTCGATATAAAACTTTTCACCTTTCATATTTATCTGGCTCACTGACAGTTCCTAGAGAGTGCACACAGTTTGACTAAAATCTACTTCCCCCCCCTTCCTTTGTGCAGCTTGAATTCTCCTTATTAAGTTCTGATTTGGGGCAGTGCTTGGGTACACTTTCTTTCCCTTCAGAAGGTTTGGTGGTCTCACTGGAAGATAGTTCTTCCTTCCTAGGAAGCTAGCTGTGCTATCCTGGTGCTGCTGCTGCTGTGTGGAGCATTATTTTGGCAGGCAGTTTATGAAACTCGTGCATTTTCTCTTCAGGAACGTGTCTGTATCTATTTGGCAGTAGTGCTTCAGTGTGGCTTCTGAAATGCATCTCCCAGATATGGTGGCGAAGGTGGAATATAGTGAAGTGTCCTGACAGACTGGATGCTGGAATAGGTAGACATCTGGCTTGATTCAGTATGGCTGTTCTCTTTTTATCTTCATTCATGTGTAACAGGACTGTCGGCCTTTGGTTTTACTCTGTGTTTTAATCATGTATCACTTTTGGGAAATGTACAGTGGGATTTAACTCGCAGAAAGGCAGAGTTGAGAATTTGTGCACATAGGAGGGTTGAGGTCCCTTCTCAGATGCTGTTGCTGTTCTGTGATGACTTTTCAGTGTGAAATTAATTTGCAGTTTTTCAGCCTGGGGAAGGACTAATTCAGGCTGGCTTTAGTAGGGATAGTAGAACAGAAACTATTTGCCAGGGAAGATGAGGGAGGACAGAATGACAGCAGCTGTGGTGGAAGTCAGCCTGCCTTATGATTAGGGCAGTTTAAAACCCTTGACTTTAACCAGCAAGCAGAAAACCATGGTAGAAATACTGTTGAAACTGTTTAAATGACAGGGGAAAACTCTCATAAAAACTTGTTTTCATTTTTAACAAATACTGTCAAAGTTTGGATTGGTATGTAGGGGGTATGTGATTAATCTTACGTGCCCAGGACAGGCAAAGGGGGCGGTGGTATATTCCCTCTGCTCCGTTTTATTCCCTGCTCATGCTCTCAAATCCTGTTGGCAGGGCTTGGCAGGATGCATGCCCCATCACGTGTAACCACAGAGCTCTGACTTCTTGTCGTTCTTTGTGTTAACATACAGTCATACAGATTTGCAAGAGGTTTTGTTTGTTTTACTTACTTTAGTCTATTTGTATCAAGGTGCATTAGATGAAGGCAGGTTAGACATTTACAGTTTTAAAGATGTAGAGTCAATCAAATCAGTTCAATTTGATTTTGTGGACTTAGAGTAAATTTAATAGGTGTGTGTTTTATATTTAAGACAAACTGAATAAATAAAAGATGTCTCTTCAGTTGAGGAATTGGACCTGCTTGGTTTTTTGTTTTCACTGTCCCTTGTTGGTTTTAGAGCTGTGAAGCTCTACTTGCATCTTTTTTTCAATTTGTAAAGTAAAGGAAAAACTTCTTGAGTTGTCTTAGCTTTATTGATTTCTTAGTTCTGAACTGAATGAGTTTGGATAAAGGCAATTAATGTGGAGCTGCTGCTAAATGCTGGTGTAGCATTTTTATGCCTGTTAAGATACTACAGCTCCTAGAGTTCTAGTATTTCTGTGGTGTTTGGGCAGAGCCATACTGATAATACGTCCTATTTGTATGTAAGATAGTTTTAATAGAGAATTTTAAATGGGAAATTAAAAGAAACATGTCTTTAAAAACTTTTTAAAATCTACTTTAGTTAATATAAAACACACAAAACTCATTGTTGCTTCATAATTACTTTACAGCTGTCCTACTCCCCTATACAATTGGGGGAAATACAGCTGTTAGAGTCTGCCAGGGTGTAACCTCTGAGAATTCCGGAAGAATCTATGTTTTCGAGGAAGGTGGTGTTTGCTGTTCTTGAACTGCTTCAAGCGCTTTGTAAAGGACAAATTTGCTGGGTGTGCAATCTGTCCTTTTCCCTGGAGTAATTCAGCTGAAGTTAAGAATTAACCAGCCTGAAAGGCAGAAGTGTCCTTGCAGGGGTGTGTCGCGGGGCTGCTTTGTAATCCTCCCCTCAGTGCTCTGCAAGCTGCTCTGTGGATAAGAGGATAATTCCTTCTGGCTTTGAGATTACTTGGGGAAGGAAGGTGTTGAGGGTTTTGAATAAAGTAGAAGTGCATAAACTCCACTGAAGCAGTTTGCACTGGCTATTGCATTTCTTACGTCCGTGAGTGTGAGGAGCAGCGTGAAGGACTGGTCTTTCCCAGTGAAACATGCTGTATTCTCCCAAAGCTGTTGTCTTTCCCCTTGTAGGAACAGAATGAACTTTAAAGCCATGCTTTTCACCCTCCAAATACACTTCACTGAAGCAAAATTGGATGTTTCCTGTGCGTGCAGTGTAAAGGAAAGAACAAATGATTCTGCAGTATTGCATTAGTTGTAGGAAGCTGAAGTCACATGTTTGCATTCTGGTACTTTGCATTCACTTTGATTCAAATGCGTACATGTGCAACAACTCAGGTAACTGTATTATGAGTTAAAAATTACCAAGCATTCTGCTTGTCTGAAACAGAAGGTCTCATCCATCTGTGAAACTCAGCCAGCTCTTAATCTTTATTACAGTGGGCAGCATTTTACTTTAAACCCTTCCATTCCCTGCTTGTGTTATATGCATATTGCCCGTAGTTGATGTTAACTGTTGAGCAGATGGGATGGGAGACCTGTTTGAGGGTGCTCAGGTGCTCCCTTGTGTGTACCCTGCAGTTCAGTTTGTGATGATGGCGACTTCGCTGGCTTCCAGTGCCACAGTGCTGGTTCCGAAGGTCCCCTGTCTCTCCCAGAGATGAGGATGTCTGATCTCCTGGCAGAGCATGCATGGAGCACCCTCAGGTTGGAGCAGCTGCTCCTCCTATGACCCTCTGAAGCTCCTCTATGAAGGAGTAATAGACCAGCAGACAAAAGCAAGCCTGTCTATCTTCTGGACTATTTCTGAGGTGTTGCAGCTGGTCGGTTCTGCCAGATTATTCTTATGCCTTGCAAATAAATTCCAGTTCAGTGGATACATAATTATGTGAAAACCTCTTTTGCTGAAGATGAAAAGTTCATCGTTCCTTGGCATGTTGACTACTGTTCAGCCAGCCTTTGGTTTTGTGTGTTTGGTTTTTTTCCTGTTGTCAGATCTACAAAAAGCAATGGTCAGTTCCTAAAATAGTCATATTAACCGTTTGCTTATATTCATCTGGACTGTGCTGGAGTGACCCTGTATCCCTGAAGATTTTTTGTCTCAGACTTGTCAGAATCATAGCGTCCTAACATGGACAGGTAAGGACCCAAATCACTATCAGAAGAGCTTTCTTTAACAAAGAAACCCTTTATCTGGAAAGGAACATCTGGTGGGAGCACTGTACACAGGTTTGCTTTTGACTTTTGGTAGTGCTAATTTCAAGATGGTGGTTTGAGAAGACATTAAAAATATTTCCCTGTCTTTGTTCACTGAGGCATAACTGACTTGATGCCACAAAACAAAAGGAAACATAAAAGTTAAACTCAGCATCTTAGCTCTGAGCAAAGTATAATTCTGCCTGGTGCAGGTTTGTGCATAGGGGAGACACAGTTTAGAATCTGGATCTCTCTCTGCGGCACAAAACCATTGACCTCAGTCTGTGAAGAAGGCAGGCTGCTTTCTATTGACCATGCTGAGAAAGCCCATAGTGTTTACTCCTAAGTTCACATGCCTAGAGTTATACAATTTCCATTCTGACACTAAAAATGAGGAATTGAGCATTCTAAATCGAACTGGAATAGTGATGTCATTGCTGTCACCGTTGGTACTTAAGTTCAGTTAATCCTTAGTGGTGTTGTAGGTGCTACTTTCTATTGAGTTGGGGTTATTTTGGTTTCTTGGAAGTTGCTGCCCTGCAAGAGGAGGGATGGTCTGGTTGTTCGAATCCAGAGTAGGTGGGTGTGGGTGGAAACTGCTGGATTCTCGCCATTACCTCATATACCCCCAAATGCGTTCATGTGGCATTAGCAATGTGTGTGTGCTTAGTCCTGGCAGCAGGGAGATGGATGTTCTCTCTCCCAGCTCCTGACAACCTAGCTGGGTTTCCTTAAAGCAGGGAGGGAAATAATACACAAGCTGCATGACGTTTGTTCAAAGGCTGTAGTGAAGAGTCTTGCATGGGAACCTGAGGAGCACAGGTGGGTTTTGTCCATCAGTCTTCCATTTAACAGAATCTACTACCTTTTAATCCCCTTAGTCCTTAAATGGTATGGCCACAGCAGGTAATCTGGCCTAGGTGTGATCCCAGAGAGGAGGGAGGAAGGCAGCTGGGCATGGCAGGATTTTTTGGATGGGAGGATGGTGAAGGTTGTGGAAAATGAGGCCGGTGGCAGTGCATAGGAGCAGGATTATGGCATGAGTGTGGGGTCACCAGGTGTCTTATTTTTCAGGTGGGATAAAACTTACAAGCGCTCAACTGTGGTGAGGGCCCACCATTGCAATGTAGTGACATATATTTAGCCCTCGTTAAAGTGACATTAACAGCCTCTTGTCCCAAACAGGGTGAATGCCCTGAATAAGTATGGAAGTGCAAGATTTATTTTTTTTTTTATTTGAAGCTCTGTAGCGTGTAGCTGTCCCCCTCGCTTCTGGTGAAAGTTCATCTGCCCCATGCAATGCCACTCAAATTACCTGAAGATTTTGTTGCTTCTCTTTCCTGCTCCTTGCCAGTTTGTTCTGGAAGGCTGCTTTGCTGAAAGATGATTCCTTGCAGCATGGCTTAATTTTCCAGGCAGTCCTTGGAGAAGGACTTGGAGAAGGCTGCTGGTATTACTTGTTCCAACAAGTTTCTTCTGCTCTATCTAATCCTAAACAGCTTTTGTTATATATGCCTGCCTGTCTTAGTAAATCGCCTCGGCCTTTGCTTTTTAAAGACCTAGGGTTTTCTTCTTCTGGGCTACCATTGAAAGATTACAGAAAGGAAAATGTTCTTCCTAAGATACAGCTCCCCAACTAGTGAGCTTGACATCTGTGCTCTGGAAGGGGATAGCTGGGGAAATGTTTTAGCTCCCTGGCTCTGGAGCAGTTGTTTACTTGCTGGAGCGTAACTTTGCAAAATCTCTGCAACAAAGACTTTCCCCTAAAGCCTTCAGAGCCAAGTGAGCGCTGAGACAGGCACTGACAAATGCAGCAGGCGGGGCGTTCTCCCCCTGCAGCCTCCCAAGAATGCCATGGCAAATGATAATTCGGCACAATTATAGGCCTGGCTTTGGAACATGGCCCTGTGCTGGGATGTGACCATGTTCTTTGTATGCCTCTGAGGCAGTGAGAGAGTATTACAGGCAGCTGCAGTGATTGCGTATCTCTCCCCCCCCTTGCCCTGTCATCACTCATTCTTGAGAGACTTTTTGTTAAGAAATCTGGTGCCTCTGTGGTTTGTAGTAGAAACTTGATGTTTCCCAGGAGAATGTCCCTGGTACTAGGGAGCAGTGACTGAAAATCCAGGCAAATGTGGGCAAGAAAATTTTCAAGGATAGCTACTGTTTCTTGTGTCTTTCTTATGATAGCTTGTGCTTGGCCCCAAGCCCTCTGCTAGCACAGTTCATGTACTGCTGCTGCTGCATGGACAAGCTCCTCTGGGCAGGACACAAGAGCCTCCTTCTGCTCCTGTCACATCAGTGCTTAGAAGAAAGTACATCACAGGAGGGTGAGTAAGCTTGTTTCTAGTGTGAGCAACCTTAAAATCTGAACAGACCATCCTGAATGTTCTGACCTGGTCTGAGTAAAACTTCAGTTTTATGGTAGGTAACCTCAATCTTACCTATAAAGCTGTGTAGTCCCCTGGAAAGGCTGTCACTGGCATTCTGTCTTCTGTATGACCCACTTGTGCATTTTCCATAGTATATCGGTGTCTATGGCAGTAGGTCAGCAGGCTGACTGTGTGGGATAATTGCTTGGTTGTGCTGCTAGCTCCTGTGGCTAATTCCTAATCCTGAGACTAAAGCACCATTCGGTGCTGGGCAGGGTCTGCAGCAGCACTGATGCTGGTGTGGTGGCAGGCCTGGTACAATGGCAAGGTGTGTTCCTGCCCTTTAAATAGGGCTAGGAGATTTTATCAAAGAAGGAGACTTAATGTTGTGTAAACTGAGATTTAGGAGATAGTTTGTGTATGCTGCTAGCCACACTTCTGTGGCTGGTCCATATGTCCTAGCTTGCACGCACAGTGGTTGGGACCTAGTGAACGGTCCACCCTTCAGTGTACAATAAATGCATCTAGCCAAACTTTAATTTTTTTGCATAATGTCTGTCATCAATTTCAGAATGGCTGTGTCTGAATGTGGTTTACAGGAATAATTTTTGATCTGTGATGGATTAGAGACACAGACTGGCTTTTTTTTTTTTCACTGCAATACTTAACATATAGCCATAAGAACCTCTATAAGGTATCTGAACAAACAGCAATAACCACCCATAGCTAGTTGTTGAAGAGATCCCTAAGTCTTTGAAGGATTCCTGCCTGTGCCTCTTCCTTCCTTCAGGTCATGCTTCTTTACAGTCAAAGATGTTGCAGAGCCAAGACCTTGTGTGGGTTGCAGGTGCTCACACCAGCTGGGAATCCTCCCCACTGCTGAAGTTGAGCATCTAAGAAGTTAATGTCATCTATATGTTTTTGGTTTGAGTTGCTTAACACCGAGAAAGGAAATACGTCAGGGTTGCCTGGGTGACTGAACTCTGTTATTTCCTCTCCTGTCAAGTTTGACCTGGAGTTCTGTGATTATTTCAGCATAACTGATTTGTCCCTCACTTTCTCAATGAGATTTGAGTGTGTCCTCCATATGTTGCGTATATTCAATCATTGTAGCAGATGCGTTCTTGTGCCGGGGAGCATGTGGTATGCAAGTGTGACTCTTGTGCTTTCTCACAGCTGGTAGGTGGTTTGGTTCAGTTCGGTGGTTCTCACAGCACCAGGCTGGTAGGTGCATCGGTTCAGTTGTATTTTGGGTCTCTGTGGACCAGTATGCAGGCGAGCTCAGTCATGCAGGTGTGTTGCGGCTCAGGGTGCTGCAGCTGTGGTGGTGAGCTGCCTCAGACTCTGCAAGGAGAGGTGTGAAAGTGGTAATTTTAGGCATTGCAGTTTTGACAGCAGTTAACCGTAACTTAAGAAGAGTTTGGGTTCTTCTCTGCCTCCAACCACATGTTTTGTTCCCTTCCTCTGTTTTCAGTGTTTGACCCCCACAGTGAGGTAGTTAAAAAAACAGGCAGAGGCAGGAAAAGTAATTTTCAAGGAAGGATAGGACTGCTTTTTGATTGGGTTAGCTCTCTGAACCAGCTGATAGGGTCACAGATGCTTGTGTTATGGGAGGAAGGGAGTTTGAAGATGAGGAAGGAAGGAATGGTACAGCAAGTATCTGTTTCTACAGCTATTAGCTGCTATGTCAGTTTAGCAGTAATGTGTAAAAGGATTTTGAGACCGTTTCATAAAAGGTACCAGGCTTTGCAGATCTGTGTTCATGTGAATCCTAGTCTTATTCCAAAGGTGTTTTTCAGCCAAAGAACTAGAAAACTAGTTACTAAAATTGTCACTTATGACACCCAAAGTGGTGTTAATTTCCTTGAGGTTTCAGTGTAACTGAAATGCTTGCACCAGTGCAGTGTGCTTTTGCTGACACAGGAATTAAAACCTGGCATGAGAAGAAAACAGAATATAGTTAGTTGTGAAATTTTGAAATCCTGACCCTGTTGGTTTAAAGTTCCATTTTAGCAAATGGAACTAAAAACCAGGTGGTTATGAGACTCCAAATGTATACTGTGTGCAAGCTACTGGCTGATTCCTCATGGGACTGGGTGTCATGAGTTCACAGATGACTTTCAGGAGAATAAATGAAGAATTAGTGAAAACCTAGTGGTTCTTAATTGCTGCAAGCAGTATGCATTCAAAGCCATGCACATTTACCTAGGAAAAGAGGAGGGGGAATTCTTTGGAAATTAAAGCAGCAGCCTTCCAGGAGACAGGGTACCAATCTGAATTACTTTTTTCAAGACTTGAAGGAAAAGAAAGCTTTATTTAGAGAAGATGCCAGGCAGAAGTGTTGCATAGCTATTACTGTGAACAACTCAAATAATAAAACTATGCAAGAGCATTGACTGACACATGTTACATGAGGCCCTGGCTCCACAGTAACCCTTGGGGTGCTCTCTGAGTAACAGCATATTTATCCTTTTGGCTGCATTTTGTGATGGGTATCAGTCTTCTCCAAGTCCTCAACAGCCAAAGGTTAAAATTAAAGCTAATGCAGAATGATTCTCACATTTCCTTCCCTCTCCATGAAAACTTTCCACTTTGCCTGTATTGTTTCTCTACATCTGCTTTGTTCTAGGATAGTACATTTGGTGAGGAGGCCAAAATTAGCGTGGTAAGGACTTGTCCAAGAGGAAAAGGGTGGGGAGAGGGAAAGCAGAAGGCAGGAAAGAACTGTGTTCAGAGGTGGTGGGAAAGGGTGATGAAAGCACAGTTAACTTTGTTCAGAATTAAGAGAGTAGGTATGAAAGCTGAAGGCTGCTATATACCTTTTAGTTATATGAAAAAGGTGGTATTCTTGGACCACTGTTATGTTACCAGTGTAGCACCTTTTAATGATGTGTAATTTGACCAACTGAACAAATTAAATGCAAATATCAAACAAATGCATGACACAGGCCTCAATGGGAGTTTATGGAGGATCTGCTCAAACAAAGAAATTATTGCTTGCTGATTCTAAAATACCAAGGAGTTTATCATTGCAGGATGAAAATTCAGTTTGATGATGGTGCACAGATATGTTAGCTTGCAGTTTCCAGCAAAGCTAAACAAAAAGAAGGGAGTTGGGAGAGGCAAGGAGTGTGTGCCTTGCCAAACAGAAAGATGGGAGAGGCTAAAACTGGCATGTACTGTGTGGGAGTACACTACCTGCTTAACATATTACCCTATTAGAAATGCACACGGAGGAAGGTGCTGCCTTCTTGCAGAGCGAGGCTGGCAGGCTCCAGGGTTACTAGGACTCTTGTTCTACAAAGTTTCTCTCTTGTTTCTCTCGTTTTGGGATGAATATGGTAATGGGGGTACTGAATTAGAAGTGTTTTGCCATTTCTTTTCACCCAGAGTGTTTGATTCACTGCTATGCTGTGCTCAAATCCATCTGAAAGCTAATCATATAAAAATTAAAAAATTCAGCCAGGCTTATGCTGGCTATTGGGGTTGGCAGAAGGGTAGGAGCAGCATTAGCTCAGATTCAGTTAGGCTCATGTTGAAGTTGCAAGCTGTATTTGGGAATATGCTTACTTGCTCTGTGGTATGCTTATTTTTTGCAGATTCTGTATAGTCTTGAAAAGTTCTTTTGTGTTAGTATTTTGCTAGTTGGAAGCTGCTAGTTGTCATGGTAGTTTCACCCTTGGTGCTGCAGCGGGACATGGCACTGCTCGCCTAGTGCTGTCAAGCATGATCAAGCAGAAATAACAGTTTTTAATTAGTAGGTCTTTGTTATAACTTTCTTCTCTAGATACTGTCTGAATGCGTTTATGCTTGTGAGGTTTCTAGGTGGGAGGTGTGTCAACTGTCAGGTCCTCATATCTTGTATTTTATTCTTTTTTTTCAGAACTCTATTAGGCATAACCTGTCCCTGCACAGCAAGTTTATTAAAGTCCATAATGAAGCCACAGGGAAGAGCTCTTGGTGGATGCTCAATCCTGAGGGTGGCAAAAGTGGAAAAGCACCAAGAAGAAGAGCTGCCTCCATGGACAACAGCAGCAAACTTGCGAAAGTCAGAGGTAAAACATCCAAAAAGAAGCCTCCTCTCCAATCTGCTCCCGAATCCACTGCTGACAGTCCTGGCTCCCAATTCCCTAAGTGGCCTGGGAGCCCATCCTCAAGGAGCAATGAGGACTCTGACGTGTGGAACACCTTCCGGCCTCGAACCAGTTCCAATGCAAGCACCATTAGTGCCAGGCTCTCTCCTATCCTGACAGAGCAGGATGACCTCCATGATGAAGAGCTCCTTCCTTCTCTAGTGTACTCCAGTGCATCCAGCAATGTTCCGCCAACTGTGACTGAGGAGCTTGAGCTCATCGATGGGTTAAATTTGATGTCTCCCAGCTCATCTGTGTTATCTACCCAGCAATCTGCCTCGAGTGGTCAGATCCAGAGAGATTCCAGCTTTTCCTTGCGGAGCCCAAATGCAGCTGGTCAGACCACTACTTTTGGTAATTCCCTGTTTAACCCTGTTGATATCTCGCTGCAAAGTTCTGTCAGCCATTTCTCTGCCCCTCAGACCTTGGAAGCTCTTCTGACACCCAGCTCTCCGCCTCCAAGGGATGTTATGATGACTCAGGTGGATCCAGTTCTCCCGCAGACTGGTAACAGAATGAGCAGCCGAACTCTTCTGCTTCTCGGTGGACAAGCCACCCAGAGTAAGATGAGCTCAGGCAATCCACGAGGAAAGCCTACAGAGCAGCAGGCAGAACCAGTCGGTGCCAGTGTTTTGCCATCAACGCTTCCTGTAGTAACATCTCCTCAAAACACTGCCAGCATCAGCAGTTTGAAGGCTCCAGTTTCTGCAACAACTGCCCAGTCAGTCCAGCTGGGCAGTCCACTGCTTCTTTCTTCTGCTAGCCCTGCTCCCTTGGGATTGAACCAGGATAAGCTGCCCATTGACCTGGACGTTGACATGTACATGGAGAACCTTGAATGTGATATGGATTACATAATCAACAGTGAACTCATGGATGGAGAAGGACTGGACTTTAATTTTGAACCCATTCTGTCTACTCCCAGCTATCCCAGCACCTCGCAGGCCTCCAACCATACCTGGGTACCAAGTTAACTTCAGGAGCACAAAAAGGTAGGTGTAGTGATGTAATGCTACAGCTCTACAGAGGGAACAGCCCTGTCTGGGATGGTTCCTGTGCCCAACTCTGCAGCAAAGATACCTCTTTGCAAGTGCAGGTACTCTTTGAGTAAAAAGCTTCTGGGAGAGCCCCATTCCCCTTTAGAAGGAGAAAAAGCTGTGTAAAGGTAGGTAGATTTCACTTACCAGACAGTAAACTCCTTTATGGAGTAGAGCAGCAGCTTGAATGAAACTCCTGTTGTCTCTTGTTACCAAAGATGACTGCATTACAGGATGTCAGTCTCTGCCATGCAATGCCTATAGCTCTGAAGTTGACATGAGAGCATATGCTGATTGCATAAATAAAGACATGATTCATACAGAACAGGTGAACTGACCCAATCACATGCTGTGTTTCTATCCAGGTTGTTCTTATCCTTGCAAAGTTTTCTAGTATGTGTGGTTGCAAAGCGTGTCTGTGTCATAACTGCCTGCTTTTGCACTGTGTGTAGCAGGGCAGAATCACTCTCAGTTACCCTCTGCCCTTCCCTTATCTGGGATAGTGTCTGTAAAGTCTGGTAAGACGGTTCATCAGCATTGACTACTGAATTGCTTATGTAGCCATTATTGGGATGGGAATGGGAAACAGGAGTATGCAGTGTGGATGGAAATGGAAGGAGGAAGGATGCGTTAATGCTATCCCATACAGAGGAAAGCTGCCTCTTCAGCGATCTTCGATTTGCACAAAAAATTTCTAGAGTCAGTTTGGCAAATAGTGTATGTGAGGTCAATAGTTAAAAATGTCTTATTCTCTGAGGGTGCGACACCCTGATTTGAAGCTCTTTAACCACTGGGTCAGTTGAAGAATTACAGAGATGGAGCTGAAGGGATACTTCACACTTGGAGCTCAGTTAGCTAACAGAAAATAGACAATTTCTTTTACGGACTGGAACATAGGCTGGGTATTGGTTGGAAAGTGGAAGTCTTGCCAAGAATATTTCCTGTTAGGAGGCAGATACGATATTTGTAGTGTTGCAAATTCGATCCCTAACAGCTGAGCAGGCAGAACTAAGGCCAAATTGCAGATACTGCTTCAGTTGTGGGAAGCCCTTGAGCTTCAAAATGATGGAGATGGAGTGAAATGATCATGTGCTTGACCTTAATACTCTTTCTTAGGCATCTGAGTAACCCTGAGGTAGTTTGCATGACTAAGTGACCTATGGAGGCCTATTTCAGCCTAAATTTTCTGGTGATTTCTGCTGCTGTTCATGCTGGACACCAGATATTAAGTTAAATATTTTTCTGCTCTGCCCCAGTACAGCCATTCTAGACAAGTGTCTTGGGTATAGACAAAGTAAAATGCTGTCCTTTGAGCCGGTGGTACTTAAACCCTGTGAATGTGTTGATACACCAATAGATATTGTCTTTTTAAACACAATTTAACTCCCTCTTATTCAAAGTCCCACTACACTGCTTAGGATTTTATTTATTTGTAATGTTGTTCTGTCTGTACTTAACAGATCTCTTTACTGTAGAGAGAGGGAGGATCAATGAAGCTTTTCTATTTCATTATGGGGTTTTTTAGTCTTGTGCATTTGTTAACTGTGCTCTTGCTGAATTACTGAGTGGCTGTCTTAAATTGAATAGCCTAACTTCAGGTGGAGTATGGAAACTCAGTTTTGATTTCAAAGACAAATTTGGTTAACAAGACATTGGCATCCTTCATTTGTGTTAGGATTGTGTGCGAGTTAGTGATAGAGGCTATGGCCTTTTGAGCAGTGTTTCCACTGAATATTGTTCTGAGCTTCTGTGGTGGCTTTTTTTTATGCCATGCTAGGGCAGGCCATCATATTTGGGGAATACATCGACTTTGCAGGGGTGAAATGTTTTTCAAAGGAGTGTTTTCAAAACACATGCAAGCTGTCCTGCAGTCCTGGGTGCATTACTTACCTGGGTTGGATAGACAAGACCTCTGTCTACAGAATACCAGCTATGGAGATTTTTTTTTTTAAGAGTATAAAGCAGAGAAGCTGAAGGAACGCTACCTTTATCAAAGGGTAGCATCTAGTACTGGTGAAGATGTGTCTATAATCAAATGCTTAAGAGGGAGAATGTGAGCTCTTAACAGCATAGTTATGTTCTTGTTCCATATTATTATTCCATACTTAGCACATGAATTGCTTAATCAAAACAGAGAAGGTATCTGATGTTAAAAACCCTGGATTTGCATTGTTCCATGTGTGAAGTTGAAGTGATACTTTCTGGGAAATAATGCTAGACACATGCTCGCTAAGAAAGGAGTGAGATCTGGAACAAATTCTGAATCAGTATTGTGTTTCAGCAGAAAGCGTAGGTCCTACATGCCTCTCTGAAAAATTCTTAACAGCGGTACTGCGCTTGGAAAAGTGATGCTTTTCAAGCCTTTTATTCTGTCCTTAGATTATGTTTGCTTTTTCTGCGCTTTGCAAAGCTTTTTCAGAATCCATGGAGGGGGATGAAGGGGAGCTTTTTCCCTAGAGGAGAGCAAGTACTGTGTAAAACGCTGCCGAGACAGAGAGGTGGGTCAGGTTTCTAAGGAAAGGAGGAACAGGGTGCGCGTGGAGGGAAATAGGAATGTTCCTGGGGGCCAGGAGGGACTCTGAGAAAAGAAGGCAGAATGTTTTCTCCAATTTACAAGTTCCAAAAACAAGTAAGCACAGACATCAGTGTCTGAGGAGGTCGAGAATGTGTCATGTCTCCCTTCTCTGAATCTGTTACTGCAGCGAGTTACTAGGGTCCCTGTTTGGAAATCACTGTTCAGGGAAAGCATGGCTGCCACTTCATGTTGTTCCACGGTGTGCCAGGCTTTTTTCCATTCATATCCTTTCTGTGAATGTGTGTTCCATGTCAAATTCATATTGGCAAAAGCTACTCTGTCATGACTAACCTAAAGCTGTCCTGAGTAGTTACTGTGGGCTTGACCTGTAGCCTTCTGGGTCAGTTATGGGTGTAAAGTATGCCAAGTAAAAACCATTCATCAATGAATGCCAGCAATCACACTGATTTGAACAGCCAGAATGAAACTGGAGTTGGGGAAATACTTCTCTTGCAGGCAAGAGAAGATCTTTAGGAATGAGTACTTAGTCTCTCTGCAGCACTTGGGAAGACACAAGCTAGTTGATGTTACCCATGGTGCTCAAAGCTGACACGACTATCCCCTTCTTGCAACTTAAATGCTAAAGAGCTTGTCCACAGCTTTACCAGGGGTCTGTTTGAACTCTGTCTCTCTTGGAGATTAGATATCAAACATTGAAACTTTGCCCAGCAGCGATGTGACACCCACAAACCTAGCTATTAGCCACCAGGGAAGTCTGTGTGTGAATACTTTCCTTGATTAGGAAAAATAAAAATTCTACAATTTCTGCTGCTGTTGCCTGGTACCTGTGGCTCACTCAGTTGTAAGCCTGCCATTCACTGGTTAAGGCACTGGGTGTGTAAGCCCTACAGAGTGACTTAAGGGAGCCTTTGTGAGCCAGGTCATGGAAAGGGTAGCCACAGCTGGAATTAGACCGTGGCATGCAGGTGCTCAATCCCAGGCAACCACTCTTGCCTTCAGCACTTAACCAAGTGTCCTCCGTTCTGGTCCTGGGAAGTGTGAGTGGCCACCCATCTGTCTCTGGGCAGGTCAGGGACTTTGGGCTTGCTCATCTACCTCTATGTTTGGTATTTCTGCAAGCCAGTAGGAGAAATACCTGGAAACAGAATTGCCTCTTTCGTACAGTGGTACAGTTTGTGCCTCATTGGCGAGCGTGAAGTCCATCTACTCTCTGGTGGCCATTAGTTAATGATCTTTAGTTGTTCAGTGAGACTCCCTGTAGCTTCATAGCATGGAGAACTCTTCATCCCTTGCCCAGCTTGGTCTGGACTCATGTGTTTCTTCATGTGCTCTATCTAATTCCCTTTGGTCCAAACACTGTATTTTTGTCTACCAGAACATTAATAAATAAATAAAACACCCAGCAACTTGCAGTTTCCCAAAGTAGCCTGTTGCTCTGGCTTCTGTTTTAAGTTACTGTCATGTTCAGGGCTTCTTTCTTGTAGCTTCTTTCCCTTTCCGCAAGTTTATTTCATGCTCACTATTACTGAATGCAACTGATTGTATGCCCTACATTTATCTCAATATTCTGCCTTCTCAAGTGGATCATAGACCTATGGTGGAGGGTTTATGTCAATGTCTTAAGTCTGCTTAGACCTATTCCAAGGCTTGTTTGAACGAGTTGTGGCAGCTTCGTTGAAGTGAGGCAAAAGACCTGAGAAGAGATCTTTAGACTTGTGGGGAATGAGACATCTAGAAATCCTGTACCTACCTACAAATAATTAAATATTTCTTTAAGTGGGTGAGCATAAACAGTTTTAGTGTGTGATCTCTGAAAATCCCTTCTTAGTCTTCTACGTACCAGTTGATATTTGTGGTTCCTTAAGGCAAAGAGTAATTTTCCTTTTCCTTGTTGCTTTCCTGCAAAGTGTCTGGTGTTAGCCAAGTCCTTCTTCAAGCCTCCTTATCTTGCAGAGCTTTGGTGCAGTCAGCTTACAGGAGGAGTACTTACTTTTGACCTTTGTGCTTTTGTTTTATCTTTCTGTCTCAATTGTACTCTGAAGCTTGGAGCTGAGCAGTTGCATATTCCACTTGACTCTCCATTGACCAGGGTCTTTTGTGATCTGTTTGACTGTTGCTGAAAGTTGGCATTCTTTGAGCAGCAGGGGCTGATTGATCGTAATTAACTCCTTATCTATGCATCCAGGATTCCCACCGAAGCTGAGATCTAACCATTCACTCTATTTTTCTTCTTCCTAGTGTCCTTCAGGTTTTGAACATTGGGTTCTGACTTCACTTCCCACCCCTGGCAGAGAAAAGAATGGAGCACATTGGATTTGGTTTCCCTGCACACCACACCTTGGGCAGAAGGGGCTGCCCACCTGGGAAGAAGGGGCAACCTGCATCTGGCTGCAACAGGAAGAGTTTAAAAATAATAATCCTGTTATGTGCCACAGCTCTTCCTACAAACCTGACCCTGCCTTGGACCATCTGGAGAAATCCTGGGCTATACATGTCCAAAGAGGAGCCCTGGTAAAAACCTCGGCGAGAAGACTCCATGCCAGGCAATAGCATTTTCCCATCCGAAGAGTTGGATTTGCTGGAGGAACCTCTCAATGGCTATCCTCTCTCTGCTATGGCAGAAAGTCTCTCAGTGCCTTGGACTGGCAGAGGGCTGGCTCTGCTCTCACTTGGCTTGCCCTCTGGGGCAAAGTAGTTGGACATTTTCATTAAGCCACCAGATGTGCACTTGGTATCCCATGGACTTGCAGAGTAATTGGAAGGAGCTTGTTGGTTGAAGCCCTGTGGGAAAAGGGTGCGCTACTTCAGGGGCTGGTTTCAGTGGTTTCAGTGTGCCCATCTCCGGAGCATCCATCGTCATTCTGCCGGGAAGGGTGGTGGTCATGGTGTAGAAGGCTTCCTCTTGTTCACCTGAGTGGAACAGGAGAACATTGAGTTTTTCACTGTGCCAACTGAGCCCCATTGAATCAGAAGCATGTTTTGAGAAGTCCCTATGCTGTTCTCAGCACTTTCCTGATACACCAGGCTGCTGTAAAATAGGCACAGGTGCTAATAGCTGTTTCTGGAACATAAAAACATCACTTTGGGTTTGTTTCTGATCTGTCTTGCTACAGCAGAGAAATGGAAAGCCTGGGTGTGGCCTTAACAGAGCCCTGGTTGCTTTTGAGAAGGGCATTTTCTATAGATGAAATATTTTTTTACTAATCTGGGAACTTTCTACAGTGAATATGAAGCCAATGTTAAGTGTGTCCCCATTAGGTGTATTAGGCATCTCTCCCTCTGAGAAGGTATCAGTGACAGACTTCTTTTTCAGAGCTGTAGTAGGAACAAACGCATTTGATGTTTGATAATGTATATGATGGAGGGGAAAGAATTGGCAGGTCCCTGTGGTTTCAAACCACCTTGGGGAAGAGTTGTACATTATTGTAATCTATATGTAAAACTAGCTGCAAATTACATAGAAGCTTTTCTAAACCTTTTTAAATATATATTATATATTTTAATTGAAAATGAGATTATTGGATTAAAAAAAAAACACATTTGCTGCATCTGTTCCCTTGATACCAGATAACACTACAGTATGGGAGGGGACAGGCCTATGGCACTTTGGGCCAAGAAGCTGAAATGTCATTGGAAAAGTGTGAAGGGCACCGCAGTGTAGCTGGGGAATGGCTGCTCTGCCCAGAACAGGCAGAAGGTGCCTGCATGGCATGGCATTCAGCCACAGCTACTCAGTCTCTTTCCTGGACTGAGCACTCCCGCCAAGCCAAGAGCATGGTGTTAGGGAATGCTAATCATTAACAGCGCGCTCATTCTCAACTAATCCCTTAAGTAGCTGGACTGCAGCTGATACATGGATAGATTCCCTAGTGTGCTAAGAAGACAGTGTGGACTGGATCGTGCTAGATCTGCTGACACTCTGGGTAGCCCTTATGGAGGGCATGATCAGTTGTATTTGGTAGCTCGCTATCTGGTTTCCAAAGGTTTTTGTTTTCTTGCTGAAGTTTCTGCTACTGCTGGGAAACTTGAAGCCTGTAGGCACGCTCTTGGGAATGTGCCTGGGATCCCGTCCTGTCTCTTCATTCTTGCAGGACAGAAGCTAGGGGTCAAGGGGTTAGTTCAGAGCTGGCATGTTCGTGTTGCTTTTTTGGTGTTTGCAGTGGCAGGATCTGTGGGAGACATGGTGCTTTCATGGTGTTCTGGTAGGCTTGGCCTGGCAGAAAGCCTCTCCAGTCCTTTCTGAAGGTGGCGGTGGCTTCTGTTCAGAAGCTGTGAAGTGGCTTCTGTTTGTATCATGCAGTGCAATGAGCCACACTGTTTTGCCACCTTGTCTGCTCTGTTTTTATGGGTTTCATTTCATTTTCATTTGAGTGGAGATTGGAACAGGAGTGGTTTGTCTGGCTACCTGCAACAAGGAGTCTTCAACAGTCTTATCTTTAGCATGCTCTGCCATCAGAGCCTTTGAATAGTTTGAGAACCTTTGCTTTGAAGGCTGTTTTCATGGCAGACCTCATGGAGGTATGTTTCGAATTTACCCACAATCTGCATGTCTGGCTACACCTCATTGTAACAAACAAAAAGGCAGATCCTAAGCTGGTATCCCAGGTTTTGCAGACTTGTCATGGATGCACATCCTCACTGCAGTTAGTTCCTTACCCAAATGGATAGCTACCGTTTCCACAAACACCTGATGGCATGTGCCACACATAAGAACAGCTATTCTGGGCTGCAGCTAATAGATCTGGTGGGATTTGTGGTATTTGGCACATGATATGCCACTATGTCAGCTTGGGCCCTGAGGGGAAATGAATCCCATGATCTCTAGAGCAAGTTGGTTGGCTGCCTGTGCTTCACAGCCATGTATCAAAGGACAAGACACTGGTATGTGTGATGATGTTCTATGTGAATCTCTAGCTCATTTCTCATGAAAACGGAGCCCAAAGCAATACGAAGGACAATGTTAGAAGCCAGTGCTTCAGATCTGCAAATCCATGGCGTGCCATTTCTGGCTGGGTTAGTCTGTGGAGAAGAAGTGCTGTCTTCAGGCTGTTCCAAGGTGTCCCCTAGGTGTGTCAGTGCTGGGGACCTGGCCGGATCCCTGGCTGCAGAGAGCCTGGCCCTGAGAACTCAGGTAGTGCCCTTGGGAGATCTAACATACTCTCTGCTAGTACAGGTCCTTTACCTGTTCCAGCTGAAGGAGCTGCAGCCGTGGTACACCAAGGCTCATCATGGTTGGTACACCAAGCCGTTGGTACACCAAGGCTCATCATGACCCTGTCCTTTTATTAAGGAGTCAAGCACCTATCATCTTTTTTTTTTTTTCCCCATACTCTCAGACCAGCCTCCTGGGGAATTGCCTGTCCTGGGGACAGCACTAGAGACAGGAGCACTTCTGGCTGGAGTCCTGCTGTACTGGTGTGCTGACAGTGACGTCTCTATCTTCGGCAGTCTGTGCAGGTGCTCTGTCTCCTCAAGACAACAGGAGCTGGCAGCGGTTGAAGAATCTCGAGAGTGCGGTAGTGCTAAGGATGGTGTTCAGAAGACTAACAATGGTGCTCTAGGAGTGCTCAATAAACCATGAATGTAATGTTGCAGGCTCAGGCAGGCAACTTAGGTTTTCATTTGTATGTGTACCAGGATAGCTGGGATCATGGGCACAGAGGGCAAGGATGTGGAGAATTCAGGAGTTCTCCAGCCCGTTCTCAAAAAATTTCCTTTTCAAAAACCTTGAGCATTTCTAGTCTGGGATACTTCTTCATCAGACATAGGAGACTTTGAAGTTCCTAAACTGCTGCTTGCTGAAAGGCTGTACTTGGCAGGGTGTTGCTCAGTACTTGTCCAGTTTTTTGTATTCTTGCTCAAAGTGTTTGCTGCTGACTGCTGCTGAATTCAGGATAGTGTCTTGGTGGATCTTCGTCCTGCATTAGTACTGCAGGCCCTGTACTTGTGGGCTAATTTTTGCTCTAATGAAGGATTGGGCTGGGATTTTGAGAGCAGCTGTGAGCTGGGTGAGGAGGGAAGGGACCAGTGACATGGGGAGTGATGCTCCTGGATAAGTGCCTGAGAGGAGTGGGCAGGGGACTCTTGGCATAAAGCCTTATGTTGTGCTATGTTTATCTACATTTTCCTTGTCCTCACTGAGCTTGGGTAACAAATTTCTTCAACTCCAGAGGATGAAATGCCATCTTCCACAGCATGAAGCCACCATGCAGCACTGGGCCACAAAGGATTTGGGTAACTAGGCCCATGGAGCCTAGTAGGAGGCAGACTTGTTGCTTTACACCTGGGTTTAGCAAATTGCTTGAGCCTTCTTTATAACAAGCACATTTTACTATACTTCCAGCTTCCTGTGAGAACTTGGGATATGGAAAGCTGCTTGGAGCCCTTAATTTTCCTTGTTGGTGTGTCTAAAAACATGTCATCCCCTACCCTGTGCTGCTTTAAAAACAGCAGTCAAATCATCCTGGTAAGTGAGAGGAATGAAAGCAGCGGGAGTGTTCCAGAGCCCGGGTGTATTCATAAATGAGGCTCATACTAGAAGCAAGTAGCACTAATCAGCTTTTCCAAAGGAAATGCCTAGAAAGCTTTTACGTAGATCATCATTTCTTAATTTTCTTACTTAGTTGCTTATTTATAGCCACACTCAAATGCTTTAGGGCTAGCCTTGCTCCAGGAATGAGAAACCTTTGTCTAGTGCCATGGGTAGGAGTGCCTTGGGAGTGGTGTGCTGGACTGTCACCAAAATAATGTGCCAGTTTGGACCCATTATCAAAAAAAACCCACAACAACTCAACTTTGGGACATGAGCATGACAGGGATAGCTTAGGGTTTGACTCAGTCGCCTGTCTAATGAAAAACATGTTCTAATTAATGTGGGGAAAAGCAAGCAAGAGGTGACTCCTGAAGCCTGAGAGATCTGTCTGTGTGAAAGCTCGGTAGCATGTGGTAACCAATCACCACAGCTACTCACCCTTCAAGAAAGGGATCCCCTCTCTTCATTAGCCTTTATGTCTCTCCCTGCACCCTGTTGTGTTTGTAGTCGATGGAAAACAATCTCTGGAATCAAAATTGCATCCAATATTGTGGTGTAAAGCAGGGAGAAGAGGCAGCAGAAGGTGAAGGTGAAAGAGTGGATAGTGTTGCATTTATGGTTCTCTGGCTAAGGCAGTGTTATAATTTGTGGTAGAAGGGGATGTTAGCAGCTGGTGCTCAGTGTGGTGCTACCCTATGGTGTTCCCCAAAGTATCTTGAGAGGTTTGGCTATGTAGAAGATCAGTCACTTCTGAAAGGAGCCTCCTTCATAAGGCAATGGGAATGGTTCTGTGAAATGATGCTTCCAGCACAGTGGAATCTTCACCTGGTGTGATCCCAGGAAGGGTTTCTGCATTGCTAGCACAGACGTATGCTGCACACAGGGCAGGCACCACTAGCTGACATAGTTTCCACCCAATCCCCTCTGTACTCTTTCACCAATTTCTCACAATAATTTTTTTTTTACATAATAAATCTCTGCTTCTGTTTGCTCTCTGTAGCAGTGTAACTTCTGAACCATTACAGGCTCTTTGTTACCATCTGTGCTAGCAAGACTGTAGAATGTGCTAGACTAGGGGGGAATGTTTGACAAATAAAAACCTGTAATCCTCTGCTGTGTGTCTCATGCAGTTTGTTCTGTTTCTCTGGTGAGGACCAGTTATTTCTTCCTTGTCCTTCACTTCTTTCTTCTGCCCTCTTCACCTGTTAAGGCAACCTCTTGGTGAAATGCGTCTTAGCTGGCCAAAGGTGGAAGGGTCGCAGTGTGACAGCCCACAGAGGCTCCAGTGTGCTCCGTAGTGTGTAGAGGCCCTTGTAATAACTTGCTGGCAGTGCGCAGGGACCTATGGGGTAGCCAAGCCCTAAAACTGACCCTGGGGAGTTTTAACATCTACAGGATTAGTCTAGAGTCATCGTAGCCCCTTCATTCCGTACCTTTCTAGACCTGAGTGCAGAAGATGACTGCATTCATTTTATATAGCTATATTCAAACATCTTTTGAGTGTCAGTAACTCTACCAGTTATCTCTATTCCTAGAGAGATGTATTTCTTGCTACACCATCCACAAGCAGATGCCTGACACTTCATTAGGATAGATGAGCATGCAAGTGAGCTTTTAGCTTTGCTTGTATACCCCAAATCCTCCATCAGAAAAAGGTTACTACAGCTGGTGAGCATTTTTGATATTAGAACATAATGGCTTGGAGCTGCCCATCAAAGAGGACATGAATGTCAGAGTGGAAGCTAGGGTCGTTCCTTGGGACTGCTGAGAGGTGTGCAAGTGGCTAAGAGGCCCTCTGGGCCAGAGAAGGCTTCAGCTAGGTACCTTAAGGGGTCCTTCCTTGACATAAGGCAAGTAGTCAAGTCAACAGTCTGATCCAGTGAAGCAGCTCATGAGGAATGGGGTGGGGCCCTTGAATCAAAACAGCGTGTCATTCTGGCAGGTCTGCCTTCTTGCAGCTGGGGTTAGGCTGGAGAATGTGCTGTCACCCTCTGACTTGGGGGTGTTCTGTGCACCACAGCTCAGGAGGGACCTTGCAGAAGACTAGACCAGTTCAGAGCCTCAGTTGTGTTGCTTTGGTGTGGAGGCAGGTAAGGCGATAAACAGGGGAGGGAGTTCAGTGTATGGATTCCACTGCCCTGGTTATACACATGGAGAGCAAGTTGATGTTTTTAAAACTACTGAGGAGAAAGTGTCATTCATGAAATGGCATAGTATGTGTACAGTCAGAAAACTTGCATTCAGAGCCTTGGATAGTCAATATTTAATATCTGATGAAAAACACCATTGAAAAATAATAGCGTTAAAACAGTTAATGCAAATAACTCTGCAAGGGATCTTAAGGCTCCTGCTTCAAGATTTAAGCCAATCTCCAAAAATAAGGCATTAGGAGGAGATCCTTAGGGGAACTGTATGTTCCTCATCTGTTCCTCAGGCACTTCTTAGGGCTTCCTGCAAGCATATAATGGTAGGTGCTGTTGGAGAAATAAAAGGCTGAGAGTGGATTTTGCAGTTGTTGATCGGGTCATGTGGATGAGTTCAAAACTTGACATAGAACAGGTGATCATGCATTCTCCTTGTAGCTGTTAACATTTTTATGCTGATTTGAACATTGGCCTGTGACATAAGCATTGCCAAGGAGAGCAAAGTGCAGAATTGGTGCTAGGCTGGGCCCTGGATGCTCAGGGTTGGTTTTGATGTGTGTGACACCAAGTCACCAAGAATCCCGCTGTGTTCTGTCCTAAGAGCTACCTGGGTTCAGTGCACCTAGGTCAGCCTTTCTTGCAGTCTTGGAGACCTTGTAGCTCTCCTGAGTTGTCACCATAAGCATTTTGGCCTATGGAGTAGTTGCCTGCAGAGCAGAGGTACCTGAAGCCAGTGCAAAAACTTCACCAGCTTTTCTGCTCAGCTTTAGTTTCTGGCCAGAGACCTGCGTTGCCCTGGATGCTTGCTGGTTAATGAACACTTCTCCTGTGCCACCCGTGATGGGACCATGTCTGAAAGCACAATGGGGAAGTCTGTTATCCTACTTCACGTGGCTTTTGTGGTGGAGTAGCTGGTGTGTGGGGAAGGCAGGAGTGGGGAGATGGTGGGGTCCACGCTGCCTGTTCCAGCGCTGTCCTGGCAGGACAGTGTGTCTCCAGCTCCAATCTACTATTTCCCCCACCACCACCACTGTCGTAAGACCAGCAACCATAGGCCTGGCTTTTAATGGGTGGGTTATAGGAGCTGTGTCAGTAACCATTGCTGCAGAGTGGCTTGCTGTTCTTTGCAGGCCAGGACACACTGTTCCTCCCACCACACAACTTGGGGATGGCTGGGCTGTTACAAAAGCAGTCCTGGCTGCGCCTGCCAGCACACCTTTCTGCTACAGGCTGTTGCAAGAAACTCGGTGACTGCTTTGGATGTGTGCCTGCATCCTCCCCTCAGTAGTTCCAGGTAAGGTCACGGTGGCCTAGCTCCCACATGGGTGTGCTGGACGTTCTGGAGGGTTCCTGCAAAGGGGAGGTACCCCGGGCTCTGGCAGTTCTCCTCCTTCCAGCCACAGAGCAATAGAGAGGAATGACCTAGTTTGAGCAGATGAAGGGTGCAGGGGGCACCAGGGCAGGGTCCCAAGTGCTGAAGTTGTCAGACTTGTGGCGTGCCATGTGGCTTAGAGTCATCTGCTTACCTCGAATGGTGTAGTGCCTGCACTGCCCTTCCCAGGAAGCCTCAAAGCCTAGACCTTTGTGAGTACAACAGCTTCACAGCCTGGCTGAGCACAGGAAAGGAGCAGGGAGGGTTGATAGGGTCAAGAACCAGCTCATGAGTTTCCAAAGCTAAGCTGTAGTTATTGGTGTGGGTGTAGAACTGCCCTGAAGTATCTGGTCAACAAGACCCTTACAGGCTTCTCCAGTGATGCAATTCCCCATACTTGAGTTATCTGCTGCAAGATCTACTTGGGACGTGGTAGTAACTCTGCTGCCTCTGCAGGGATGGGAGTAGATGGTTGCTTCATCTCTTGCTTTCTAGCTCTGAGATCATGTGGGGATGTTTTGTTCTTGTTAGGGAACTGAGACTGACAGTCTCCCCTGGCCTTGCCAGCAGCTGTGCTCGTTTCTGGGCAGGACTGACAGTCCATAGAGCCCTTCATCTTGCTGCCATGACCGGTGCTTGTTCTGCGAGCTGGAGCAAGTGGCAGCTGCCCCGGCTCCTGCAAGGCCAGCTCTTTGTGCATAAACAGGGCGGGGGGGGCCAAAAAGGAACCTGCTTCGTGTCTCCTGGGGACAGGCAGCCCTTTGCCCCCAGCCAGCACTGTGCTGTTACTGCCTTCTCCCTTCTCTCTCCTCAGCAGCGTGGGGTGATGGCGGGTGGTGAGGATGCTGCTGCTGGCAGCCAGCCTTTGGGTTGCGTGGAGCTGCAGATGCGCTGCTTGCTTTGGGAGCAGCGAGCCCTGTTGAGAACTGCCTGCTGTGGCTCGTTCCAGCCCTGCAGGGGACAGAGCCGTTTTCACAGGGGCAAGGGAAAGGCTGGCAAAATGGCTGGCAGACAGCCTGGCTGCCACGGTTAATCAGAGCACTGCAGCCGATGGTGAGGAGGACACCCAGCTGCCCCTATCTGTGCCCAGCCCTCACTTGGGGCTAAATGATGGTACAGCAGCGCCTGTCCCAGTACTGTTGAGCCAAGTCTGGTCGTAGCTGTCCCAGTACCAGTCATCCTGGTACTGGTGCCACTGTCCTGGCACCAGTACTGCCCACCATCATTTTACTGCCTGGGCACCAGCTTGGCCCAGTACATGCTAGCCCAGCCTCAGCACAGGTTCCTCCAGGCCATGCTGCAGGGAGGGCACCTGCAGTGTGGCTGGGGAAGGAGTTGGCCCTGGTTTCTGGCCTTGCTCACTGCGCACCTGCTGTGAGCATGAGCAAAATGCTTCTTCCTCAGCTGCAGAAGCAGCACCCACACTTCGCCCACCCATGGCCAGGTATGAGCCAGCTCCTTCCTTCAGCACCCTTCTCCTTGCCAGAGCACAACAGCCCCCTGAAAACCTTCTCTCTTTTCCTATTGAATGTGCAACGCTGTGGAAGTCATTCATCTGAGCATGGAAGGAGGACATGGCTGAGCTGAACAGGATGGGTCCAGCCTCAGTGACCAGAACTGTCGACACAGGACCCCACTGCAGGTGGGAACATTGGGTTTCCTGGAGCTGGAGCCATTTTGGGGCTGCAGTCAGCCAGGTACTGCTGTCCTGCCCTCAGAGCAGCCATGTAAGTTTGGATCCCCTTCCCAACATCTGGCAGAAATAAAGCACACATCCATGTCAAACATAATATATTTATAGCAAAAATAGGCTTTTTCTGTAGCTTCCATACACAAGGTTTTCTCCCCGTACATTTATGCAGTAAACAGGTCGACTGAAGCAGCATGTGCTGGGCTGACTCGACAGCTGCCCTTGCTTCAGGCTCCCACTTATTGCGGGTGGCCTCATTCCCCTTTTGTGGCTGCTCCCCGGAGCCTGCACTTGATCCCTCGTACCTCCCCAGCCAGGGCCTGCAGCACACACAGGGAGCAGCCCTAAGCCGGGGGGAACGGTGGTGCATGCTCCTGCCCACCAGGCAGAGGGCAAGGCTAGTGCACTAGTGCACGAGCTGTTCAAATGGGGACAGGTTTCAAGGAGAAGCTTCCCATAGCTCACCTGTGCTGATCACTGGCTCTTCCACCATGCTGTTAAGCAGCAAGTGACTGGGCACAGGACCTCAGCGTTCTCATGGTGGTAAGATACAAGCCACATTAACCCAGGAAGCCTCTCTTGTTCCCCTGACCCTCCACTGATGGGAGGCAGAGGAGAGGCTTTGGGGCAAGCTTCCTGAGGACTGCCCAAAGTCCACTGCAGAAACCTCCAGAGCTTGAACGCTGTCAGAGACCTCACCCTGCTCTCAGAGAAGGCAGAGCACTAGGGCACCCTGCTAGTAAGAGCTTCACAGTTTGGAGTTCACGGTCATTTGAGTTTCGGGGTCATTGCTTGTCTATCCCAGAGGGGTTTGGCACACAGACCTAAGGGGCAGGACATGTAGGCAGCAAGGACATCCCCTTCCCATCCCAGGCTGGGGAAGGGCCCTCGCTCAGAGCCAGCACTCCTCCCTGGCTGACCACACAACCTGGGACATTGCAGCACACCTGCGAGCTGCCCATGCTGTTGTCAAGTGAGATGCATCACCCCAATGAGGCCAGGTACCAAAGGGTGGCTTGCGGCCCAGCCACTGCAGCACAGGGAAGGAAGCCTGCTCTCCCCTCTGCCCTTCCCGTGGTGGCTGGGGCTCTCGCAGCACCTGGGTGAGGAGCTTCTGCTCACGGGGGAGCATCCCTCTAAACTGGCCCCAGCCCCCTCCCGCCTCCCTCTCCCCGTGTCTTTAGCAGTCCTCCTTGTACATCTTCAGTCTTCCAGCATCACACCGACATCTCAGCAGCACGGACTTGCCTCACAGTTTGGTAATTGCACGTAATGGGGCCACTCAGCAAGCCCCACATCGGGGCGGGGGGGGGAGGGGGGGAAGGAACAAGACAGTCAAGTAAACTAAATTGAGTAATCCCTTGCTGTCCGTCCCAGCATGATGGGTCACGCACAAGTCCAGGGATAAGAGGGTGCTGCCCGGCCCTGCCGCAGCACAGCTCCCCACCATCTAGGAGATCATGTATTGGGTGATGGCCTGCAACGCGTACAGCAGCTCTGCCTGCATTCGGGCTTCCAGGATGAGCAGATTCACGTGGACCTAAGGGAGAAGCAAGAGAGGTTCAGGCAGCCGCACTGTGCTGTGGGCAACAGTGCAAGCAAGCACCCACCCAAGCTAGTGAGTCTTGGCATGGGATAAAATGCCACCAATTTTTCCAGTATCAGCAGCTGCCTTTTCCCCCTCCTCCCAGTCCTGCAGACTGTGGGTGCCTCCCAGAGCCACATGGTGGGGAGTGCTCAGCACACTTGTCACCAGCATGCCAGGCTGGCACCAGCATGGTCCCCGGCGCCCCACAGCAGCCGCTCCTGCAAGTTACAGCTGGACCAAGGACTTGCCTGGAGGCACTCACCAATGGCGTCATGGCCTTGGAGATCCCCACGCACTGCCAGTGGCCCCTGTGCTCATCACACTGTGGGCATCCCCACACCATGCTAAGCCCAGCTCCTTGCCAGATTCCATTTCCCCCCACACCTGCCTCAGACTAGTTTGGTGGCTCAAAGGTTTCCTGTACATCCCCCGAAGCACCCCAGCCTGCAGCCCCTGCCTGCTCCAGCCCCACCACAGCTGGTGAGAGCCAGGGGCCGGCTGTCCCACCTTTTCACTGTGCTTGAACTGCTTCCAGAACCTGTCAAACATTTCTGAGTTTGTTTTCTCTGGGTAGCAGGTTACAGTTTTAATGTAAACTTTGAGCATTCGCTCCAGGAGCTGATTCACTTCTGCGTAGTCGTAGTCATCGTACCTGTGGGGAGCACAGGGGCAAGTCACAGCCAGCACTGTCCCCCTACAATGCACCTCGCCCGTGGTCTGCCCGGGGCATGGCACAGCTGTGGGGCAGGGGCACACACGGCAGCGGCCACCAGGCACTGAAGCCCTGTCCCTGAAGGGCCCTGGCCGGGCTAGCGAAGCTGAGAATCTCTTCCCTGCCTGGCCCAGCATCCAGGCAGGTGATTCACCTCCATCTCTTTTCCAAGCCCATCTGCAGGACAGCTCAAGTGCCCTACCCTCCTCCCACCTGGGTCAGCTCAGTTTTCTCCCCTGGACTGTGAGGCTGGTTTCCCTACCTAATGCCAAACATGCAGTGGATGTAGTTCCAGATGCCCCGCTTGAAGACGGAGGGTTCACAGCCCTGCCGCTTGGCCATGGCACTGCTTTGCAGACCATCCACCATCCGAAACTTCTCATCCAGGAGATGCCCGATGTCGGAGTAGAGACGGTTAACCAGTGAGAAGCCATGGTCTTCCCAGGAGTAATCCTGTTGAGCACAGCAAGAGGCTTTCGCAACTGCAAAAAGGAGCCTGGGGCATGTTCCCAGGAAGGAGGGCTGGAGTTCTCGGGACGCAACAGAATTCAATAGGTTTGCTCTGGGGGCGGCTCTGCCACAAACCACAACATCCCTCATCAGGCAGCTTTGGAATGATTTTGACCCTTGCCTCTGTGAGGGCAACGTGAAGAAATCGGCAGCCCTTGGGACTGATGTCACTGGTCACTTCCCTCTCCCCAACCCTAGTGGGGCAGGTCCCCTCTCAGACCTGAGCTTCCCTGCTTGGGCATTTTGCAAAAGTAGCTGTGCCAGATCCAGGCTGGACAGGTGGGCACCCCTGTGACAGTCTGCTCCCCACCAGGAGCCGAGAGGAGAGGTGGCAGCCTGGGCTATTACCCTCTGGGAGAGCAGGAACCTCACCTGGACTCTGAATACCTGCGTCTGATCCTCGTCGCGCCGGGCAAAGTCCTGGTATCCAAAGTCAGGGTCCTGCATGTAGCATGCAAGGTTGGTGGCACTGGTGACTTCCCCGTCAGTATCTGCAAGAGGGGAGAGCCCCACAGATGGGTCAGAGCAATGCTCAGCTGCCCTGTTCCTAGCCACAGCAGGTGTCAAAAGCCAGGCCTTGCTGCGCCTCTTTGGGAAGCACTCCTGCCTTCCTCCCTCCCGCCAGCATCCCAGGAGCCCTCTCCAAACTGTACATCATGGAAAATGTAACTACAGACATGGGGGTCCAACACCCAGGTATGCCATACAAACTCCAATCCTGCACACCCACCTCTGCTCTCTGCCACTCACCTTCCTCTCGGTCCTGCTGCAGCAGCCTTGTCTCCTCCCTGTCCTCAGTCTCCACGTGGATCCGCTGCATGCGTTCCCGGAGGGAATCCAGCTCCATGCAGGAGTCCAAGGACTGCACAGACACAATCTCAGGGGTGAAGGCAGCAGTCCCAGCCGCGCTCCCATCCCCCCTTGGACCCACCCTCAGGGACTCACCCGCTTGCGGTTGATGCGCAGCAGCTCCTGGCTGCAACCATTGCTGGCGGTGGCTTCACAGAAGCACTGGTTCCCGGGCGACAAGGGCTTCAGCAAGCCTCGGCCCCCCGGCCCATCGTCCTGCTCGCAGCCACAGCCGAAGACAAAGCTGGCGAGCGCATGGCAGTGCGCCAGGACAACAACAGCATGCACCAGCTCCGCCAGTGACCAGCTCCACTCACTGATTTTTAGCAGCTTCTGCAGGACACAGACAGACCAGCGATGCAATGCGGGCAGGGTGCTGGCACCCCCTGGGGATGCTGCTGTCCCCGCCGCCAACCTGGTCCCCGGCTGATAGCCCCCCTTGCAATACCTCAATGTGCTCCTTGGTGATCAACCATGGCCGGTGTGCCAGGATCTTGTTGATCTCATTGAGGTTGCGGAGTTTGGGGGGGATGAAGTCGAGGCCACGCAGCCACTGGGGATCACCCCCTGCCCGCAAGAACTGCAGCACGTGCAGGTTCACCAGGTACCGGCACTGGTGCCGGGCAGCTGCCTGCAAGAGCAGCATATCAGCATCCCCGCACCGCGCCAATGGAACAGGCATCCTGGGACCCTGCGCCCACCTCTCGTCCAACCTCCAGGACATCATGATTTTGGCCGCTGCAGAGAAGCCTGCTGCACAGGCTGTCTGGTGGAGGGAGAGCAGCGAGCCTCGCAGGGCTGAGCAGAGCCCCCCATCCCCTCCGGCAGCTCCCAGCGGGGCTCACCATGATGGCAATGTAGTGCCGGCAGTCGAAGGGCAGTGGGCCGTCCATGTGCATCAGATAGTGCTGCGTCTTGAGGAAACTGTCGAGGTACTGTGGGTGGTAGCCCATCTGCTGGGTCACCGCCTCCAGCCGCCCCCGGCTTGCCAGCACCTTCACAAAGAGGAACTGAGGGCGCTCGGGGTCACTGCTGGACATCTTCACTACCTGCAGGGAACATGCTCTGCTTAGCTCTCCTCAGAGCAGCCCCTGCTGCAGCAGCCCACCCCAGCCAAGCCTGGGCTCTGCAAGGGGCTGGGCTGCCCTCTCCTGGCTTGGTGCCCCCAGAGGGAGACCATCAGGTCAGAAGCCTCTGCAGAGGGCTCAGGTTGGGGAGCTGGGCAGAGCACTGGTTAGCAGGGTCATACTAGCAGGACAGGCTGCAAGAAACACAGGTTGGTCTCTGCCTGGGAGAGGGCATTGTCTGCTGAGCAGAGGCAAAGGACAAACTAAGTAGTGATGTTTCCTTGCAGTCTTAGAGGCAAATACAAGGCCAGAGCAGGAGAAACATGACAGATGAAAGACCTCCCAGAGTGGAACAGCACATTAGTGTTACTGCCAGGCCCCTGCACAGCCAGCACCAAGCCCTCCCGCCCAGCACTGGGACAGAGGGAGAGCTATGCAGCCAGCTGAGCGGCTTCTGCTCTCCTGCTCTGACAAGCCAAGGGGCAAGCGATGCCCTGGCCCCCACCACATGGTTGGGAGCACACAGAGGGGCTCAGAGGTCTCCCCGGGCACTACCCAAGGAGACAGCATGGGAACATGTCCCCAGCACACGGGTGCATGGCACAGCTGGCACCAGGTGCTCCCACTGGTGAAAACACAGATGGGCAACTCAGCGAGGGGTCCATACACCCCCAGCAGCACCTGCCCCAATGCTGCACCAGTGCCCCAGCTGAGCACAGCCACAAGCCACGCTGCCCTAGTCCTCCCTGAGAGGGTGGTGGGAGCAGAGGGCAGGGATCTACAAAAAGGCTCTTGGCAACTGCTGTGCCCTAATGGTCCCACTGCCACACCTCCCACCCGACAGTGGGGTCTGCACCTGCAGCCCACCTGTGCCAAGGCACAGGCACAGCAGGTGCTAACCCTTGTCACACAGAAAGTCACGGCTCCCGCTTGCACACAGGACCCCAGGCAGCACCCTCAGACGCAGAGAGTGCACCTCCCATTCTGGGCTCGAACCGAAATCTCTCCTGGGAGCAATTGGCCCTGCTGGCACCGCTGTCATCTTCCTCCCATCTGTCTCTCCGGTGCAGTCACCTGAAGGCTGGTAACCCAGGCACAGCCAACAGCAGTGGCATGGTAGCAAACCAGGAGCACATCTGCAAAGCAGCCACTGTTCCACCATGACCCCGAGTTGTCACTGCTGGCCAGGTGAGCAGAATAGCCCTCAGAGTGCCAACCAGGAACCCCAGTACCCCATGCACGTCACCTTGCCAGCACCTATCGTGCCAGTCAGAGAGCTACAACCAGGCCTTAATTTCTGCAGCGGCTCAGCGTGCCACCACGAGGCAACCCAGAGGGTCGGAGCAGCACTGGCAGGGACAGCAAAGCCACGGAGTGCGGAGCAGAGCACCCCAGGGTGAGAGGGAGGCAGAGGGGCTGAGCCACGAAGCAACACCAAGCAGTCGTACCTGCACAGGCAGCACAGGAAGTGGCTATTTTTCACCATCCTGCGCTGCTGACAAACACACCATCACTCAGGTGTGAAGAGATTTACTTGATGCCATTTGGAGCTTTGCTTTTGGCCAAAGGGGTCCAAAAAAACCCCAACCCAAAGCCAAATTAAAATGAGGAGGGTCCCACAGGAGAATGTGCGAACCAGAAGGAACTGCACTGCAAAGTCCCTCTCCTCGGGAAAATGAGATGCCCTGAGGACACCCATGGGGCTACAGCCACTGGTCTCCTAGTGGGCAGGGGTGGAGGAGCTGGGGGCCCTTCCACTCCCCCCGGGGGAAGGTGGTTCCCAGCAAGGAGCCATGTGACCAGCCCATGACTTAGCCTCCAGGGCCACCAGGTCTCCTTGCTTTGCTTGTCCAGGTGATGATGGAGCAAGCCACCAGGCAGTCATGGGTTGGAAGGGGAGGATGAAGGGCAGGATGAAATAAAGTGCAGGCCAGCCACCCACCTCAGTCCTTGTCCCCCGGCTGGGCTCTCCTGCCTGCTCCCCACGACAGCTGCTCAGCCAGGGTCCCCCAGCCACGTCCCCCTGGCCTTGCCTCCCCAGCCTCTCGCATCGCCCCGGTGCCACCTTCCTCGCCCTCCCTGGCCATAACCCTCCTCCTTCCCTGTGCCCACTCGCATCCCTGGGCAGTGGGAGCATCGCCTCCCTACCCCAGGGGCTTTTGTGTGTCCGAACCCCCCGAACCGCAAGTAGGCACCCCGACGCCATATCC
>NW_010562117.1:3882-4932 GCF_000687285.1 Phaethon lepturus | reverse complement strand
AGCAGCAGCAGCGCTTCCCCGCCGGCCTCCTGTCGCCGCTTCTCCGCCTCCGCCCCGCGGCTCTCCTCTGGGCACGAGGTGGGCCCTGGCTCCTTCACAGGCTCCTGCTGACAGTGCCTGGCCCAGCCCAGAGGACGGGCAGCGCCCCCGCAGACCCCACTGCCCCTCCCGGCTCCTCTGCTATGTCACCTCTCGGGCCCTAGGCACCTTCTCCACAGCCGGCGGCAGCGGTAAGTTACAGAGGAGGGACACCAGCCCTGATGGATGGGTGCAGAGGGTGGAAAACTTCGTTGGTATTTGGCTGCTCTCTCTCTTTGGTTTCTCTTGACCACCCCAGTCTGTTGCTCCTGATGCCCTCTCCCTCTCGACTTCCTCCCTGCACACTCATGCTGTCTCCCTGGGGCTCCCGGCAGCCTGGCTGTGGCTCCATTAAGTAGTTTCTCAGGGTTGCAGCAGTGTGCAGCAGTCTGCAAGCAAACCTCAGACTGCTGAGCACCCTCTTACCCCATATCATCCCATTTGCTCTCCCCCAGCTGGCAGTTTTAAAGACTACTTTGCTCCCACAGTTTGCTGAAGGTTTCTTCCTCTTGGATTTTTTTTTTCCAGCTTTCTCAGCTGGCTGCTTCCATGAACCTCTTCTTCACCAAATCCTGCAGGCTGTTTTCCTTTCAAGCAGCAGCTGGTCATTTCTCTGCTCCCCCCAACAGTGCTTTTTGTGCTGGAGGGGGGAAGTTGACTGGTGGTCTTTTTGTCCACCTTTACTTTTCTGTCTTGCAGTCATGCCTTTTCTACCAAGTGAGTTAGACTAAGAGTCCAGAACAAACCCAGTGCTTGGCTTTAGTCCTGTTTTCTTGCCTAAGATACCCATGTGTCTCTAGCACTTCTTCTAGGCTCCCACAACACAAGCTATTTGGTGCTGTCTTTCTCTCAGCATTCATCACCTGGGTGCTACCCTAACCAAACTGCTTTGTGAACCCCGCTCCTTTCTGGCAAAGTTGCCTCCCTGGCAGTAGGGAACCAAGGGATGGCCAGGATGCTCTCTCAGGCAGA